>NW_010522698.1:0-7786 GCF_000687285.1 Phaethon lepturus
CGCTGCCTGCGCCGCCCGCTCCGCTGGGAGAAGGAGGAGGCGCCCCGAGCCACCGGCGCTGGGAGCAAAGCAAATAACAGTTCAGAGCACTGGGCGCTTTTCGGAAGGCAACACACATGTCCCACAAGCAGGGTATCTGGAAACGCTCTCCCTTCCTCCGGCCCTCCCTGGTCCCCTCTCATCCTTCCGTTCCCTCCTCTGTCTTCTCCATCTCTGCTCCCCACTCCTCCGGCTCTGCCTCTCCTCTCCGCCGCCCTCCTTCCCTTCTCCCTTCCTCAGCCGTCTTCCCCCCCGCTGGCCTTGGGTGCCCCCGACTGACTGTGCCTTTCCTCCCCGCCCAGCTGGCGGCCCCCCAGGCGAGAGCGCGGTTGACTGGTGCCTCTACCAGCTCAATGGAGCAGCCGAGTTCGAGGTCTCTGACGGTGAGTACAGGGGTGCAGAGGTGGGGTGCGTCACCTCGACCACTGCCCTGGCCGGCCGCCTGTGGACAAGTGTGGCTCGCTGGTGGGAGAGTGACTGGCAGAATATGGCAGCTGCCCCGTGGCATTGGGCCTGTGGGGTGGCGAAGATGGCGCATGGGCCCGGGTCAGGAGGGGAGGTGGGCTGGCAGGGGCTGGCCACCGAGGGTTTGCATGTGCTGGGCTTCGTGTAGGTGTCTTGGCTGGTTTCGTTTTGTTTTTTGGGGGGAAAAGTCAGGTTTTGCAGGTAGTGGCCTATGTGGCACTTGGTATCAGTGGCAACTGGTGTGAAGGAGGCTATGTAGTACCTGCTGGACAGTTTTCTGGCCTTTTTTTTTTTCCTTTAACTTTGAAAAGAGAAGTAACCTGGAAAGTTTTATTTTTGAATATTCTGTAATCAGAAAAGGAACAGCCGTTGGGTGCTCGGGCAAGAAAGTCTCCCCTCTGTCTCCGAACCATGTATGATTTTGAACATGCAGAGTATTTAAACTTAGGTTCCAACCTATATTTTCCAGTATGTCAGATGCATAGTGTGCAGTGTCCATGAGCATATTTGAGTGTCTATTTTCAGTTAAGTGGAGCTAGGACCTCATCTCGATGTTTTTGTCTGTTGGTGTTACACATTTCTGAGGGGAGTGCATTTACCATTTGTAAGGGCTTAAAATGCATCAAAAGTTCAGCTGGACTGAAAAACTTTCCAAGGCTGAGAAAAGTGACACACTGTAATAGACTGGCCTCAGGTTAGACATTAGGGAATACTTTTCGACAGGGAAGCCCTAGAATGTGTGGGGTAGGTGGACAATGGAATCTCACTTGGTTGAGAGATTTGAGGCTTGTTTCACAAACATGGGTTGAAGTGATAAAGCTACAGGTCTTGCCTTGGGGCAGGTAGATAGACTACCTGTTTGGGGTCTCTTTTAGCTTTATTATCTGTGATTCTGTGGGATATGAATTTTGTCTTGTCTTGTGTTTTGCTCTTTGGAGAAGTGATTTAAACCCCAGTATACTAATAATAAGCTACAGCTTGAGCAAGGCTTTGGAGTAAGTTTATTCCCCCCCCCCCCCTTATTCCATGGTGGTTTATATTTCAAAATGTACTTAATAGTGTGTAATTACACACACTTGCATACTAAAGCATTTCTCAAAACATGTTGTGATTTTATGCCTATAATCTTTTTTTTTTTTTTTTTTTTTTGGTGAAACTGCACACCAAACCAGATGTGATGACGATAAGTGGGGGTGGAAATTGCATCTGTGTGAGGGAGTGTAATGAGTGAGTGACAGCATTTCTCAGGCATCATAGAATGTTGAAAAGAAGCTTTAAGTTGGCATTTACTTTCATTTAAAGATTTGAATGAGTAGAATATGCTTCTTAACCTGGTTTGTCTGGGTAAATACCAGTGTTTCAGCACTGCTTTGAGACTATAATGTATTCTCCTCAACAGGTGTTTTATTCCTTTGATTTTGTGGGTCATCTTTTGTGACATGACATAATTTTTAAAATTAGTTTGCTAACCCTGACTTCAGTTCTCTTTAACACTGGCAATTTATGGATGCCCAATTTTACTCCACTGCTTAAATGGAGTAGTGGAGTCTACTTAAAAAAGACATGTTTTCTTGTCTTTATTCAGCATGGGAGTATGTGAAATTCAGGGAACAGGAAACAGGCTGAAGCAGTGTAATTTGGTCACACAAGTTATAGAGTCAAAGTTGTCTTCAGGTTGTAAACCCCATTGATGTTAATAGGATTATATATAAATATGACATGCATTTTACAGAATACATGTTGTCTATTAAATGCCACTGACATCTAGGAACACATAGATCCTCACAGCAATATAATCAGCACACTTTGCGGAAGGGAAAAACAACATTTAAAAGAAAGGACCACTGTGGCAGGTGGCTTGACCTCTTTTGCATGCCAGTGTTTTGGATAAAGTCCAAACCTTTTCCTTTTCTGAAAATTCCCTGTAAAATAACTTAAATTACAGAGAGCCAAACAGAATCCTTAGCTTAAAATGGACTGTTTCCATGACTTGCAATGCAGATTTTTTTTTTCTGTCATTATCCCAGTTTTTACTTTTCAGAAAGGCTCCAACTGTTGTGATTGTAGCTGCAGTGGTTAGGACCACCCAACCAATGGACAGCAGGACTAATTAATCTATATTAAACATTACTGTGTGTTTATCTATCTAGATATATATCTGTATAGATAAACATTTACATATTAATATTCTAAGTTCAGTGAGTCCTCTGGGTACCTCTTGCTGATTGTAATATTGAATGTATGCAATGGCCTTGCGGTACTCTGTCAGTTAGACTTCAGAATTGTGTTCTGCAACATTTCTGCCTTATGCTAGGAAAAAAAATTATTCTTTTTCCAAAAATAGATGTGTTAGATGAAAAGCATTCATTTACATAACAGAAAAGCAAAATCGCATATTTCAAATGCAAGGAAAAATAGAGTGTAGTAAGTAAAACATCACAATCAAAGCCAAGATCATCATGTTTGATTTAGTCTTGCTGCCTTGAAACAAAACCCTATTTCAAATATTGCTACTTCCATAATTAACATGTAAGTGCAAAATATATTTTATTCATACTAAAGATCTCAAAGCACTTTGCTGTATGAAGAACAGTATTAGAGTATCCATTTACAGGTTAGCAAAATGAAACAGAAGTTAAGGATGTTACAGAAGCTGAATGTCAGCTATTAAGCAGTTAGTACTTGAGACTTCTGAAAAGTCAAATCTTGTACTGTTTGCCCAGACTATCTAGTGGACTGTTAACAGAACTGCTTATTCCAGACCCTTTTCTTTAAGTTCCAAATCACATTAACTTCTTGCAAATTTTGTATAAGTTAAAGCATGTTTGAAATATTTTATGCTGTGAATTCTAAGCTGGCATTACGTTATTCTAGATAATATTACATTCAATAATGGTTGTATGGTTAATGAAAAGATTGAATCAAAATCATATTTTTAGTTTTCAGTCTTAAAGTTAGCTCATCAGAGACTTGAAAGTGTTTTACAGTGTAAAATTTCTTTTCATCCGTTTTGTAACTTTATGCTCTTTTGTGGCTTGAAAGCCCTGTTAACATTAGTGCCTTGTGAATTGTGACGTGAACTTTCCTGTTACTTACCTTACACTGCTCTAACATTCTGTTTTATTTCTGAGTAATTTGAAGAGAGATTTATTGAGAAGATAAGATGGATAATAAACTATTTTGTTGTAAAGGTATGTTTGAATAATGTACCATCTAAAGGAACTAGAAGACCTGTGACCTGATGAATACGAATTCAATCACCGTCAGGTTTACCTCCAATAGCTTTTTGTTTACCATAGTTCTCAGTCAAAGACAGTAAGTCTGGATTTGGTTCAATACCGTCTTTTCTATTATTACACAAATTCCATGGAAAGCAATGTGTTTGCACAAGCTCCCAACTGAAGTCATGTCCTTGTGAGTCATGCCTTCATTAGTAAGGCCTAATTAAATAGGAAGTCTCCATTTGTAGATGCTTTCACATCTCGGTCTTTTTTTGGCTGAACCAAACAATTGATTTTTCCTTGGTCTCTTCTAAAAAGGCATGGTAGCAGCTCTTTTTCTTAACACTTTGCAGTTTGCCAACATTTCTTTTGAATTATGATCACCATGAATGTATGTTGTATTTCCATGAGGTCTTAGTTGGATGGGTATGCTTTAGAGTTCTGGGGTCCCTGTTGTCCAACTCGGAGATTTAGCAAAGTGAACTGTGCCTCTTCTGCACCCCACAATTCTGGGTTTCTTCAAAGGAAGCCGAGGTGCTTGGAAAGGACTGGTATGCCCCTTTTCTCACCCCGGCATATATTTGGGCCACTACCAGCTTGCATACAGCACTGCAAGGTGCGTCACAGGGCTTGCGTGTACCCTGATACACCCTCTGATGCCCTGTATGTGGATGATACCGTTATTCCAGTCCTACTTCACACATCCCTGTTTATACATTCAGCAACAAACTGTATTTCATCCCTTCTTCATTTACAACCACTTATGTTGGTGTTTGGTTGGTTAACTATCACTGATGTCTGGGAGCTGCTGCAGCGCAGAGGCAGGGCTCCTGTCTGAAAAGTATTATCATACTTTGCTCCCGTTATGACATTATATGTGGCTGTGTAAGGCCAGACCCTGTAAATGGCTCTTTACAAGAAAATGTGGGTATTTGTTTATACTTCTATTTGTTGCTGCAAAATTTGACATTAAGTTTCAATAGGAAAAGTTCAGCATGACAAAGAGGAGGGATTAAGGTATATTAAAATTATATTTATTCATATGATAACTTCATTTCTAGTGATACTTACCTACAACAATAGTCCATTTTGTGATATTTTTATCTATTGTTTATGGAGTCTTTGTTTATACATGGCATGGGTTTTCTAATAATCTTTAAATACTTCTGTAGATTACTATAAAAAAAGACTTCTTGAATGACAAGAAAATACTGGAAAGTATATGTACTTGTTATGTAAAGAAAAAGGTGAATGGCTTATTTACATTTCTTGTTTGTTGTTTCCTAATTTTGTGTTTTGATTAAGACTTGATTTGATTTTTATGGAATAAATTAATTAAGTACATTAAGATGATTTAATTGCAATGATTTATAAAATCATTGATTTCATACTGCTTCTATTGGAACTTAATATGGGTACTAGAGTGTGTTTTCTTCTAATAGTCATTAGGTGTCATTTGGCCATAAAACAAATACTTTGTTAACACTTCGTTAATTATTTTCTTTTGTAAATATCTGACTGAAGACATGAGCTCCTTTTCAGTAACTTGAAAAGTGGTGCTGCTGTTTGGGTAAAGCATGAAAAACAGACTAAGCTTTTTTTTTTTTTTTTTAACCAGGTTTTCATATTTCCCTACCCTTTTCAAGGACTTCACTCACCCCCTCTAGCATGCTGTACTTGTTTAGCTAATTCTCTGGCTCTTTGACGCCAGAAGTCACAGCCTTCATCATCTCAGTTTCCAGGATGTGGTCTTCTGCCAACTGCCTTTTTAGTCTCTTAATCTCCCATTGATCCTTTTTCTTTCCTACCAGTCTGCCCCTTTTTAATATCTTTACTTACATACTCAGTCTTGTTATCTAGTTTCTGTTGGTTTCCTCAGCTTTGGTTTTACTTTCCGGTTGTCCTCTGTAACTCTTCTCTCTGCTAACGGGATTGTGGGGGGTCTCAGCCCATTGACAGTTGCAGAATCTGGCAAAGGGATCTCCCCTCTGTGTCATTGGAAGTCTGCCATTTGCAGCAGGTGCCTGCACAGCAAATCTTAGCTCTTTTCCCTGTGTCTCTCACTATTTCCACATCTATGAGGCTTACCATTTTATATGATCCTTTCAGTTCCATCCAGATAACTCCTGGCAATTTTGGTTTTATCCATGCTTGAATGATCAGAATTTCCTTGGGTGTTTCAGTTGGCCGCATCCTTTAAGATGCACTTGGTATACATATCATGAAAGATGAAATCACACTGTTGTGTGCCTGATTATGCAGGTATTAGCAAGTCAAAAATCATACTTTTGAGTTATCTAGTCCAGAATTTAACAGGGACATCTTTTATGTTCCCTCTTTCTCATTAAAAAGGCAATAATTTTATTAATGTCATGATTTTGTTAGAAATAATAACACTAATGAAGTAAACAGTGATTTCAGTGGGGCCACAATTTTGCCATTTAGACTAATTTTTGTATTTAAGTCAAACATTATCATGCAACTTGAATAATGATGGATGATTTAAAGAGTACAGAATTGCCTGTGGTTCCAGCTGAGATGCAGAAAAATCAGCAGGTCTTCACAAAGCCTCCTCTTCCATTATAGGTCAAGTCAGAAAGCCAGGGTTCCTTTATGGAGTTGAGATTTAGATAGGGGTAGAGAGTACCCATTTTTCTGATCTTTCCAATTCCGGTTTATAAATGTGTACAGAAATGGCCCAAGCTGTCTTGGAGAATGTCTGAATAGCTGATGTGCAGAGAAGTTTTTCCTATTGTGTAGTTTTTTTCTGTATGAACCTGTCAAAGCTGAAAGAAATTCCAAGATAAGATTCTTCGGTTTCAATAATTACAACCCAGGAGCTTAACTTCTGCAAATATGAATTCAGAAGTCATATTGCAGGCCTTTCAGGTGGGAAAGTGACCTGTTTTTAATATTCCTTATTTACCGGTTCTTTTCTGTAAAATGCATTTTTCAGTAAAATGCAGAGAGACTTAAAGCAGAAGTCAATATCTTTTCTTTTGCATGTCTTTACTGTGTGATGAAAAAATTCCAAAATGACATAAAACCATTGAGGGGTTTCAACTACCTTTCTCTTAGTATGCTACTCAGATGTAAACTCCTTACTCGAAATAGTAGTGTGCATCTGTATAAGTCTCTGTGTGATTGCCTAATGGTATGACAAAACCCCTGAATAGTGAAAGGTGTTATTTACTAACCCAATTCTGCATCTTGCCATTGAAGTTGAATTGTCATTGTTTGATGATCCAGAAGAGGGAGCTACCTCATAAATTTCTAGCAGTTTTGAGCTTGACAAAGTCTCCTTTGAAACCCCTTATGGATTTTTTTTTTTTTTTTTTTAGGAGCAATATGACTTCTGGATTCATATTTGCAGAATTCAAAATAGGTGGGGAAGAGTGAGTGCAGAGGTTTCATGTGATGCCTTTTTGGTCACTAAGTTCATAGTCTGCTGATTTCTAAGGACATGTTAGTTAAGTTGGGGGCCCAACTTAAATTCCTGTATGCAAATGTATGTAGCATGGGGAATAAACAAGAGGAGTTAGAGATGGGCGCATGCCGGCACAGCTATGATCTTATTGGCATCATGGAGACATGGTGGGATGGCTCCTATGACTGAGTGCTGGAATGGAAGGATACAGGCTCTTTAGGAAGGACAGGCAGAGGAGATGAGGAGGCGGTGTCACCCTGTATGTCAATGACCAGCTGGAGTGCATGGAGCTCCACCTGAGGATGGATGAGGAGCTGATCAAGACCTTATGGGTCAGGATTAAAGGGAGGGCAGGGACAGGTGCCATTATAGTGGGGGTCTGCTACAGGCCACCCAACCAGGAAGACTGAGCGGATGAGGCCTCTATAGACAGATAGGAGCAGCCTCACATTCACAAGCTCTGCTTCTCATGGGGGTCTTCAGCGACCCCAATATCTGTTGGAGGGACAACACAGCAGGGCATAAGCAATCCAGGAGGTTCCTGCAATGCATTGTTGGTAACTTCTTTCTGCAAGGGATAGAGGAGGCAAAGAGGAGAAGTGCTATGCTGGACCTTGTTCTCACCAACAAGGAG
>NW_010522698.1:8389-9684 GCF_000687285.1 Phaethon lepturus
AAAATGGAAGCCTCTGTAGAGGGTGGAAGCAAGGACAGGTAGCCTGGGAGGAATAGAGGGAAATTGTCTGAGCAGCCAGGGACCAGGTTAGGAAAGCTAAAGCCCTGATGGAATTTAATCTGGCCATAGAAAGAGCAAGGGCAACGAGAAAAACTTCTATAGGTATGTCTGTGATACAAGGAAGATTAAGAAAAATGTGGGCCCTCTCCAGAAGGAAACGGGAGACCTGGTTACCTGGCATATGGAAAAGGCTGATGTACTCAACGACTTTTTTTGCCTCAGTCCCTACCAGCAAGTGCTCAAGCCACACCGCTCAAGTCGCAGAAGGCAAAGGCAGGGACTGGGAGAATGGAGAACAACTCACTATAGGAGAAGATCAAGTTCGAGACCATCTAACAAACCTGAAGGTGCACAAGTCCATGGGACCTGACGAGATGCATCTGTGGATCCTGAGGGAACTGGTGGATGAAGTTGCTAAGCCCCTATCTATCAGTCTGGTGAAGCTCCCCCCAACTGGAAAAGGGAAAACATAACCCCCATTTTTAAAAAGGGAAAAAAGGAAGACCCAAGGAACTACAGGCCAGTCAGTCTCACCTGTGTGCCTGGCAAGATCATGCAGCGGATCCTCCTGCAAACTGTGCTAAGGCACATGGGAAATAAGACGATGATTGGTGACAGCCAACATGGCTTTTCTAAGGGCAAATTGTGCCTGACAAATCTGGTGTCCTTCTACGATGGAGTTACAGCGTTGGTGGGTAAGGGAAGAGCAACTGATGCCATCTACCTGGACTTGTGCAAAGCATTTGAAACTGTCCTGCATGACATCCTTGGAGGCTTGCCAATGTGACGCCCATCTACAGGAAAGGCCAGAAGGAGGATCCCGGGAACTACAGACCTGTCAGCCTGACCTTGGAACCAGGGAAGATTATGCAGCGGTTCATCTTGAGGGCACTCACAGGGCATATGCAGGACAACTAAGGGAACAGGGCCAGGCAGCATGGACTCATGAAAGGCAGGTCCTGCTTGACCAACCTGATCTCCTTCTATGACCAGGTGTCCTGCCTAGTGGATGAGGGAAAGGCTGTGGACGTTGTCTTCCTGGACTTTAATAAAGCCTTTGACAGCGTCTCCCACAGCATTCTCCTAGAGAAACTGGTGGCTTGTGGCTTAGACAGGTGTACTCTTCACTGAGTAAAGAACTCTCTGGATGGCTGAGCTCAGAGAGTCGTGGTGAATGGTGTTAAACCCAGTTGGCAGCCGGTCCCAAGCGGTGTTCCTCAGGGCTCAGTTCTGGG
>NW_010522699.1:0-29321 GCF_000687285.1 Phaethon lepturus
CGGAAGGGCCGTCCGTACGTCTGTTCCGGTGTTGACCTGCTGACCGCCCCCGGCTTCCCCGCGTCCTACCGCCCTTCCCCGGTTGCCCTGCTGTCGGCAGCCGGGCCCGCTAGCCTCCCCAGTAACGAATAGGCTCGCTCTTCCCTCCGCCCCCTTAGGGACTCTGCTGCACCTGTTCCTGATGCCGTTTTAATTTTAAGTGGATGCGTAATACTCGTCATTGCTTCTACCCCAAGACGAATGCGTTCCTAGCGGTAACGGAGGTGTCTCGTGCTGGCTCCTAAAATTGTATTAACCTTGTTCATAGTTGCAGCATGTTGGTAATCATTGTGCTGTTGAAAAAGTCTCCTGGGTCTTTCTTTGTTGTTCCCAACAGCAATGGTTTTGTTTCCATCTATTAGGAGAAATTCTTACTAGTGGTCACTAAGTGTGTCACCTTACTTCTTTATTTTATAACTGATTCGCATCCCACTGGTACTGTCAAGATCATTCTATTCTTTACGGTACCACGATCACTGATGATATTAATGAAACTTCTGGGGATTAAGAATGTCGTATTTAGTACTTCACTGGCACTTCCTAAAAAAGTGTATTTTTTTTCTGTCAGAGGAAACATTAGGCTATAAAGCAGCAGGACAGAGTGAGGAGAGAGGGGTAAAGATAAAGGGGCAGGAAGAGGAAGAAGAGAAGCAGCTTCCCATATATTCCAGACACCCTTTGGAAATCCAGAAGACCAAAGTGGGGCTGCAGCTTAGGCAGAGCTACTTCATGTGCTGGGCCAGAAGCAGGTCTCCAAGCTCAGAGCTTGAAAATTATTGTAGTCTTAGTTTACTGCCTTTGCTACTGTGGAGCATTTGCCTTAGGGAAAGTGGAAAATCTGTTGCTTGAACCATTTAAAACAGACTGGAAAACTAGACAAGGTGGTATAAAAACCAAGCCTTTTCTGGCCTTTTGACTGCCCTAGTAGTAGTATGAGTTTATGGATTTTATGTAACAGTGTACTCCTTAGTGAAAAAATTTAAAACAAATCGGTCATTCTTGATGCTTATGTTGAAGCCAGGCTATTGAGTAAAACTTCAGCGTGGTGTCTGTTTTTTTACCGGTAAGCACATGATCCGTTGTGTGGACTGATAAAATGGACTGATAAAATTTACGTAAAAAAATGGAACACAACCCAAACACCTTTTTACTGAGGTTGCACAGGATGTGATTTCACATCACATACAAGCCTTACCCAGTGAGCCATGGTGTAGACTTTTTTCTAGCTGTTAAATGAATCTGTAGGCATAATGAGGAAATCTGTAGACTGTTCCCTGCTTCTCTCTACTTTGTGCTTGTGATATGACTTGCAGATTGTTACATGTACATCTGTTGTCAGGATTTTTTATTACTGTCGGTCACTGGGTCAGTTACAAAAACTATGAAGCTGTAGCTTTTGTGGAGTTAGATGGACTGGTAATACAGTTAATACTTCCTCATTTTTAATAAATCTGCATGCCTTGAAGTTTCAGATACAAGATAGTTCCCTCTCAGGAACATGCTCCTGTTACCTTCATTCTCACCAGCAGAGGTCTAGCTAACATACCAATTTCAAAACTGGAACAGGATAAATCTCTTTCGCTAACAGCATGTCAACAGCATGTTTTAATGACTGGCTATGTCTGTGAGTTCCTCTAGATGTGAGTTCCCTGCCATGCCTGATCAGTGGGATGGATGTGATTGATCGTATTAGAAACTGGAAGTTCAGAAACACGTGGAGAACCAGTAATGAATGGTGATGAGCCATCAGCAGATGGCTCTATCAGAATCATGAAAACTAAGAGCTCAGTGTGTTCTGTTGAGCCTGTTCCATCAGCACATGCAAGAAGCTCATCGAAGACAATATGATTTTTCACATATCTACAAGGAAGCATGCTGAACCATACCAGTGTCAACCTCTGGTGAATCAATACATAGTCTCAAATCCTCAGACATAATTAGCAGCCAAGTGTCTCAGTTTTTGTATACAACACACCTGAAGAAAAATGGCAGTTAGCCTCTATAGCGATGCCAGTGAGGAATGGGCTATGCTGAATAGGAGGACATTATTACATGCTATTAAACATTACATTTAATATATGCTGGAGAAATGAAAGGTGCAAAAGAACAAAAGGTGATGCTGTAGATTAAAAAAAAGTAACTAGCTATTGTGCAAGATCATAAAGCTTACTGTAAAACACAGTTGTTAGCCATGAGTATTTTGAGGACAAAAATGGAAAAGTCTTTCAAATACATTTCACCATTATCTCCTAGGTGCTTTTGTTAAATCAAAAGAAAATAACAATAAGCGATTAAATAATGCTAAGATAACATTTGGGGTGATTGCCCAGCAGACATCCTCTTGCCCTTTCATCAGCTCTCTGCACTTTGAAGAGCAGTTTAAGAAAGTGGTGGGTTGTCAGCAGGAAGATCTCTTATGCTTTTATTATGTGGAACCTTGTTTCATTGCGCAGGTTTTAGAATCTATAGAAGTCTTCTGTTGATTGCAGGTTTGCTCATGTTTCATTTAGCTTAAATACGGCTGTCTAAACATGGAACTGAACTTGTAAGCTAGCTTTTATGATGGTCTTTGGAGAAACAATTTCATCCAGAGCAATTTGGTACCAGGAAACAGAAGACTTTGAAATGTAAAACAAAGCTAAAATTAAAATGCCATTTCATTTGCGCTCCAATAGCAGTAGATAATATAAAGCTATTTACAGTTTGTTTGATATATTGTGTAACTTGCATTGTGTGTGTAGCTGTGTTATACCACCTAGCTCTACTGTTTGGCAAATAGTTGTAAAGTAAGAAGGTATTTTAGCTTTTTCCTATAATACGACAAAACCCCAAATGCTTTCACTTTGGACTGGCATTATTTTGTTTGCGAAAGTATGTTTTGGGGGGGGAGATAGAAACTGTTTTATGCCTTTAGGTGCAACATAGATAATACAACTTCATCAGGGCAGTTCTGCCAAGTCACAGTAAGTTTGAAGGGTTTGTAAGGTGGGGCAGTTTCTGCCAGGGAGAGAGGAATTCTGTATGTTCCTTATTAGCACCTGCTAATTGAGGCCACCCTTCCTGGCTTTTTGTTGCTACCTTGCAGATTCTAAAGAAATGGTTGCTTTCTTATGTTGGATAAAATCCAGCGGCCATCTCGCTATTGCCTTTTCGTACCGATACGCTGATTTTGCGCAGCACCTTACAGCACAAAAAAGATGTGGACTTACAAGCATATAGTGCTGGAATGAAGTCTCTGCGTGGAGGAGGAAGGGGGTGCTAAATAATTCATTAACTTGATCCTGGCCGCTACCTTAAGAAAGTGCTAGTTGAGGGCTGCTCGATAAGAGCATCTATTGATGTCAGAAAGTTGTTCTGGAGTGCACCTCTGCCGTGATCTGCTTGTATGCTGGAAGCTGTATCAGATAAATCAGTAAGTTTATGGATGGATGCTTCCATGTCTTCAAGTGGGTTCAGTTTCTAGCAATTTGCAACTTTCTGTTTTCTTAATAGTATTTTAATTGAACAGCTCAAGATGGGGAACAGGAGAGGATCATAAGCAAGGACAATCAGAGAAAGACTGATTTTATTTTATTGTAAATTTTTTTTGTTGAATTTTTTGAATTAAAGTTAAATTTTACTTAGTAGTCACATAAATGAGTGCCAAAATTGTGCCCAGTTTACTTTACTTTTTGTTTAGTTAATATTTGCCACAGAATATTCCTATATTGAAGGGTAGGATGAGATGACTACCCTTGATTGCTGGCACACCACTGATGAAATGGGTGTGCTGCCTACCTGCATGTCAGTCAACGCCAATGAGCAAGGGGTGGGGGAGGAGATTTTAGTTACTACCCCATACAACGCTTCCTCTGACATTCCTTTTAGCACCTGCCACAGGGATCAAGCTTAGTGTATCTATCAGATACAAATAACATTTTAGTACTTGTTCAGAGGGGGTAGACCAGCCTCTAAACCTAGTAATCGCAGGTTGGATTTGGAATTGCCTTTATTGCTCTCACCTCCGGGCGTTTTGTCCAGTTCTACTGTACCTGCAGACTTCTATCAGGTGTCATTTGTTCAGATTTCAACAACTGCAGTTTCCTTTCTCACACCACCTTTAGTGCTGTTTTTTGGCTGGGCTATGTCATCCGGGCCCAGAACTGCAACTGCACCAAAACTTCTTTTTATGACCCAGCCATTCAGGCTGGAGCAGCATGCCTGCTAGGAGTCTGGGCTTAATATTAAGCTGAATATATTAATATAGTCTTAACGGGGATGGCAAATGAGCTTTTTTTTTTTCCCCAGGAATGGTAAAAGGTACAAAGACCAGTGTACTGACCATTTTTCAAGCTCTGGTTCATGAAACTTTTTTTTTTTTTAACAGAAAACCTTGCCAGTTTGCTTGTCTGTCTGGTGTTGGTTGGTGTTTTGGGTTTTGGGGTTTTTTTTTGTTATGATGGGAGAAGTTTGTTTCTGTCTTTTTGTAAAAACAAACATGGATAAGAAAAATACTGTTCCTAGCATTTTTTCTGGAAACTGTAGAACCATCTTGGCTAAAGTTAAGGGCGGTGAGGGAAAAAACTGGTAATAGTTGATAGAGAAGATGGAAACTGTACCCCACTCTGAAAAATCTCACCATATTAGAAGCAAGGGGAAAAACAGGGTCTTAAGATCAGCACTTCTCACTGTACGTGTTACTGGCCTTTGGCAAGGTAACACACATCTACAGTCAGAAAACAATAAAGGATCACTTCATAAACCTTTGGATTCTCACCTGTAGTTCTTTTCACATATATGGGGCTGGGTACAAGATTTTTCATGCTGGTTCTAGAAAACAATACTTTTTTATATCTTAAGTTTTCTCCACAACATTAATGACATCTCCCAATCCACTAATAATGCACATATGAATCACTGTACTTTTTTTTTTAATAGCAGAGTCATCAGTGCAGAACTGAATCACAGGTAAAGCAGGAAGCCAGAATTCTTGCTCTTCCCTACTTATTACAATTATTGTTGCTTTTAAATAAGGTAAGCAGACAAAAAGGAAATAAAATCTACAGAATTGTACTGGAACTCAAGCTTGGCATAGTTCCTCTTGTGCTGCAGAGTGAAACTCGCTTGAAGTAACTGGTGTGGAATAATCCAGGTGTACTGTATTACTGAAGCTTAGAAATAACTTTGGTGGAAAGAACAATAATGACTGGCAAAACTAAGCTATCTACACAATCAAGCAACGATGATATCTTTAAACTTACGATACAGATCCCACTCCATACATCAAACACTGGAAAGAACACGCTCTGCTAGCTTAAGAGAGAGATAACATTGATGAAAGAGAGTGTTCATTTAAAAAAAATGAAGAAAAATCTTGCCTCATGCCCTCACACTTTCCAACTCCCAACACTGGCGTAAATGGCAAATTTCCCAATTCTTACTCTTAAGTGGTACAGCTACAATGTGCTATCACACCTCACATCATGTATAGCAAGAAATTTTATATGCAGCAACAAAGACTGCATGAGCATACCTGCAAAAAAGCGAACTGGGCTAACCTGGCATTCAGGCTGATACACACACATAAAGGCCAGTTCTTGTAGCGTCGATGACTGCAAGCTGTCCTTTCACTCTGAATTCCACTGCCTTCATCCCAGTGGGTATTTGTGTAAAGGGAGAGGCGGAAGCACCGAACCTCACTTGTGAAGCTCGTGAGCAGCACACACAGCACAGCATCGGTTGTCACCCTTACTAGTGCTCCGTCTAGGCTGAACTCTCACACTGTCGCCTCAACATCTTTATCCCCTGCAAGGAAGTCTATTCATTTTGTCTCTACAGGCAGATGTACCTGTTTCCCTAGGGATACTGACGGGATTTGGGAAACAATAACAAAGCTTTCTATGATTTTTACAATAGCTTATACCAATATAACAGAATTTTACAGGCACAATATTATTTTTGATTTTCAGAGTATTTTTTATTACTGTTTCCATTGTACACTTTCAACATTAGGGAACAATACATGACGTACAGTACACAGCTTGCACTGTTCCCAGGCTTTAAAGTCACGTGTCAAGGTTCAGGCTGCAGAACACAGTTCACCCTTCCTAAAATGAAAGCAGGCACATACAATACTATCTTGCTGCAGTATTAGCGCAAACTTGTTTGGCAAATAGAACACTGGGAGCACCACCTGCCATTAGGATACTGCAGGTACCAAAGGATTACCAACATGGATCCTTAACGTTTCGCCCTTCTGGCCCTATAGCATTTATTCACATCAAAGTGACATCACTAGAAAAAACACAGTGTTAAGCAGTTCACTCGTTGGTTTTAAAAGTTAGTGAAAAGGTACAGCTAGAGAAACACCTCACAAAATAAAACTACAAATCTGATACACCTTTTGCATAGTTGAATTTCTGTCAAGATAAACTTGAGTCTCCAGAATTACTTTTTCTTCCAGCCTTTAAACTTTTGCTTTATGCTGAACAGTTATTGAGAACACACTCTCATTCAGTGTCCAGACCACCCGGTCACTCCAGATACCTTTCCATTTCTTTGGTTACTTTCTTTTCCTTAACATCTCTTAACCTTTTTTTATTCCCCCTACAGCAATACACTGTTCCAGATATCCACTCCCTGCCCTTGGCTACTCCTGTTTATTTTCTTCAGCTTTTCCCTCCTCTTCAGTCACTTCCACTCTCTTCTGTTACTCTTCTCAACATCTCGGGGCCTTGTCTCATCTTCAACCATTCTGATTTTCTCTTGATAAAGCAAAAATGCCACAGTCTTCTCCTTGTTGCATCCAGTTGCTATTGCTATTTGCAATACCACTTCTAAATCCTTTAAAAGCATTCACCTCTAAGGGCCTCATTCTTTCCATATTTACACATGGATGTAACCCCAATAATTCCAACGGCTTTACATGCAAAGTGACAGATGAAAATCCAACCCACTGCCTTGAATCATAAGTGGAAAGAAGAGAGAGCTAATAGAAGGAAACAGAATGAAAAATTAAAATCTCAATGTAATAGTGCACACTCCCTCTCTTGAACTTACCTTTCTCCCCCCCGCCCCTGTCTGGTATGGAGCTAAACATCTTTACGGTCTGTCAACTTACTGTCACACTGTTCTGTTTCAGTTATATTAATCAAGCTTGATCACATTTGCTTCTTTAATCTGATGATGTGGGTTGTTCTAAATTCCCACTGTTCTCTGCTAAATTCTTTTTACCTCGTGCCTAGCATCAGGCAGACTCTGCCTCCTACCTGTTGACACCAAAATGGGAGAGGTAAAAAATCCACAGGCATTCCATGTAATGTAGAGGCTGCTGTGATAAGCACACTTCAAAAAAATATTACAGGGCAGCCTGGATCACCGATCGTTTATAGCACAAGCAGTTTTGCAAGCAAGTTTTGCATGCCTACTGGGCACAAAATGAAAGCTGTTCTTTCTTCACAGTCTCTTAAATAAGACTTTTTATTTTAAGTCAAAAGCAAGTAAGTTGTATTTCTGATTGTCTGCAAATTATTTTTTGCCTGTAATTGTAACTTTCATCTCTGTTTCTGTTACAGGTTCCGGTTAGTTTAGTTGGGGTTTTTTGGTGGGTTTTTTGTTGTGAAAGTTGAACAAAACAAGCCCAGTGTTCGGTAGCATAGGGAGCCGAGCCATGTTTTGCTCATTTGCCCCAGTCCTAGCATTGGCAACAGGTAGGAATATTACTACAAATGGACAGAGACCACCTGTTTTCACACAGCTCTGCCCGAGCACAGTATACCATTCAGATTTTAAGTCTGCACACAAGCTGGTTACTTGTGTACATTAAGAACCACTTCGAGTATTTAAATGCACACTTTTTTTTAGTATGGCCTTAGGCTTATTTTTTGCAAGTTAAAACATTTAATAGGAAAATACTTCATAAAAACACTATACATTTTGAGATAAGCTAGTGCTCATGAAAAGTGCTAGGTTAATAACTTTGGAAAGTGCAGTCCTCAACATAGCCAAAAACAGAGACAGCAACAGTGTAGGCATCTCTGATCTGCCTGCAGCAGCTGAGCTGCCAACACAGGGGAGGGGGAGAAGGGTGATGAGCCCCTAGTTTGATTCTCTGTGGGCATATACAAGGATACCAGTTCTGGAGCTGGTGGTTGCAATCCGAGCACCTGTCAGTCACAGCACGACTGCTAACACACACTTAACCCGACATACTGTACAAAACAGCTACCGGTTTTAACAACTTTATTTCTCCCCTTCTTAGTCAACTTTGAATCATCATCCTTGAGGTAGACGACCAGATATTCCAACACACTTTCCCTGCACCTTTCAGTATCACATATTTCAAGTAAAAAATATCTATTTTCAAACACTGTAGCTAGCAATTTCACTTTTGCTTACAGCGTCATCCATACTGTATCATGTCTGCAATGAGCTCTTTTGTATTACATTTGATGCTTTACATTTTCAAAGCATATCCAGAAAATCAGCTAAATGAGGATTGGATTAAACCCTACAATTTTATCATAGTATATGATTATCTATAGTGTGTGTATATATATATTATATCTGTATAGTTTTGTGGCCAAGTTACAAGCCCCTGAGAACAGAGTTTATGCAGAAACACTGGCACCAGTAACACTAGTGGATGCAGCTTTGTTTAGATGTAATTAGCATAGAAAGCACCTGAAATTATTTATATTTTCAATTTATAATAGAGTAACTCTTTGGATATTTTCATAACTATATTAAGAATACATTTGTTAATCTTAACATCCATTGTGGAAAGATTATATTTACACACAAATACATGAAGACTTGATGCTGAAAGAGCAAGAAAAGAAGAAAAGAAGGTGCCTGATCCTGTGCCCTTATATACATGGGTAGTGCCTTTAAATCAACTCTCATGAGTGTGGGTCCCGAGTTTGAATAAAAGTTACAGGTTCAGGTCCATAAAGCTTTATGCATATATGATTTTGACAAATTACTATTTAAACTATTTTTACAAATACATTCTACAGTAACTGTGTCTATGGGCTCAGGCATCCAGCCCTGAGAGAAACGTGAAGTCTGTCTCCTCCGTTTTGTAAAATCTACCAGACGGGGCACACGTCCAGAAGTAGCTGCTTTTACAACTCTGCAGTGAAATGCATCTGTCTGCCTAGCACAGGATACGATCCCGCAAGCGTCCCAATCTGCATTAGGCCCAGTCATGAACAGTTGCTCTTTCACTGATTATAAGATCTGAACAAGTGAGTCTTGGTGAAACGGTAACAGCTTGCTTAAAATGCAAAACAAGCCAAAACCCAATTCAAAATAAAGTAGATTCCAATTTGTCACCCAACTTGTTTGTGGTTTTTTATTTACCTACAGATACTGCTGTCCAAAAAAGAGAGAGACTTCAGTTCAAGATAACATTACATCATCTGTGAAAATGAAACTGTACACTTTTCAGAGTACAAGAGCTTCTTATATTGGCTACGTTCTTCATTAAAGTTGTTCCCTCCTAACACCGTGAATACAATCTTCGTTTGCAACATATTGTAGAAGACAAACTAAACATGTTTGTAATACTTGGTAATTGGAATTCTTTCCAAACTGAAAGAATATGAATTTTCGTAAGTTAATAATGACAAAATTTTTGTAGGTAAAGAGTGCAAATTTGAGTATATTACCTCCAAGCATTTTACACTGCTACCTACAGGGAATTTCAAAGCATCCTCCATTTTGATGTGATTTACCAGTTGAACAGTACATTTTGACCAAGAGTCATAAAATATATTTGACTGCTGCCTCCTGACTGTACAGATGCAAAGAACACCTTGAAAAGGGAAAAAAAAAAAAGATATACTACTGTCAGTTTACATTTATGAGAATATTTTACCCATACAGGAAATCTGAGAGAATGCCACAGTCACAAATACAAGGATACATATGGACATCACAATTAAATTTTAAACCCATGAGAAACTTTTTGAAGTGAAACTGTGCTTGTGGTACAACAAGGATATATTTGGTTTATTTCTTTTCCTATTTGGAAAGACACAAGAGAACATTTAAAAATAGTTAATTAATCTAAAGAGTTTTGGGGCCCCAGTTTTCTAAATATGTCAGTGGGACTAAACAGGTTTCACAGAACATTTATCAAGCACTGCTGTATGTAAGAAATCATACTTGATTATGTATACTCTAGAGCCTGCAATATCTCAAGTATTAGAGCACTGGGTTTTTTCCCACGTTGGCTGCTCTGAATTACCTGTAATTTCAGTAGCCCAGGAGAGGCAGTCCTGTAGTCAGGCATCATCAGGGCTAACTCACCAGCCCTCCCCACTACACATGTTATGCTGGAGTCTGGCCAGCGTTGTTATCACCTCTGATACCAGTTAAGGAGGGGTGGACTAGGAGTTAAAACAGAGCTGGCTCAAGTAGGGCGGTGTGAAAGTGCGGAATATCCATAGCGTGTGCTTTGTGGGGTCGTGGCTACGTTTGCTTTGAATGGGAAAGTTATACTAAGGTAAGAAATAACCAATGTAAAAACAAAGTTAAAAATTTAAATGCTCTTAGTGTCATAGTCAACTATTACTCATTTTTTGCTATATCACCACACTGTAGTCATCTCTGTACCTTGTCATTTCTTTCACATAGAAATTTTAGCTTCTGTGCTTTCTTGTGCATAAATACTCCTTCCAGATTTCCTGTTTCCACAGAGCGTAGTTCAATCGCCTTCTCCCCCCAGCCCATGACCTGATTAGACTGAAGGTAAGCTAAAAGAGAAGAAAAAAAAAGATTTGATACTATTTAACAGCTGTAAGACTGATTCTGATTCTCATTTATGTCAATATGGATCTGAAGCATTTCTCTTTGCTTATATATATGAACAATATATTCTGAATTATTTATATTTCAAGTTTGCACAAAAAGCCTTGGGAAAGGTAATTAAATTTCAGTTTCTCCTCTCATTTATTTTAGACTCTAGACATAAGTATGCTACTGTTGTATATTTTAGAATCACAAAAGGTTGGAGGAAACCTCTGAAGGCAATCTTGTTTAACCCCAACCCCCAAAGCAGGGCCAAATTAGACGTTACTCAGGACCTTGTCCAGACATGTTTTGATGGCTATTTCAGAACCTCTCTGAGGCCCTGCTGCAATGCATCACTATTTTCAAGGTTAAAAATTTCTTCTCAATACCTAATTGGAATTTCTCTTGGTGCAACTTGTGCCCATTTTGCCTCTCACCCTTTCACTCTACATCTCCAAGAAAAGTCTTGACTCTGTCTTCTCTATACACTCCTGTTAGGAAGTTGGGTTTGTATTTACAACAGAGTTCAGCTTAGTCTGAAACCTAATTACTTTTGAATCCAGGACTATGGCATGATGAATTTGGTCTCCTTAGCTATCGTCTTCCCATCACTGGTTTCATGCAGTGTCTCCAAAAACAAAAGAAGATACTCCAGCACTGTGAAAGCTTATTATGTTACTTTTGTAAAATCTGGCAATTAGATGAGAAATTGGATTAGTGATGAAGGAGTTAACACCACAGCTTTCAAAGTAGACACAGTTTCAATGAAAGTCCTCCGATTAGTGCATGTATGGGCTTCCAAGGTAAAAAACACAGTAGTTATGCTCTATTGATAGTCAATGCTTAGAAATTGTTCTTCTTGCTTAACTATGAGCTGTTATTTCATTAGTCTGAGAATTCTGGTGCTCTGAAATGATGTAGAGGGAATGGCTGGGTTTTTGGCCTCAGTGCACAGTGCCTGCCTGCCCTACATCACTGGTGCGAGCAATGTCTGTTCCTGAAAACCTGCGTTGATTTAGATTTTTGTCTAAAAACAAAACTTTCAGTACACACCGATAGGAAGCAACAGCCTGTGATCCCACTTTAGAAGGACAGCAGAAAATAAAGGCAGTATGTCTGAGTGACTGTCCTTCTAGCAGTTGATTTAACATTAACTTGGAATCCTTGCTTTCATTCTTGTCGGAACAAGTGTATGAAAATGACACCTCCTTGGAAACTTATGTGGTTTGGCTACAATGTTGTGATTTTAATTCTCTCAAAGTCTACGAATTTCCCCTAGATCTGTTTAGTAGAATTCCCTTTCAGTTATTCTTTGTGCACACTGACGGCTTCCCTACCACTAGGGCCGGGAGCAAGAAAATTCTTTCCCAGCGCTCCAGTCATGTGGGAAAGGGAAGAAACCATCCTGTTTGAAAAGCAAACAGCAGTGAGCAACTGAGGGTAAGTGGCAGAAGAGAAGAGAGCGAGGGGTATTTTCTAAAAATCAAACACCTGAAATCAACACATTTTTTTATCTTTTCTTTATGCTCCAGTTGCCAGGCTTTACGACTGGGCAGTACGACTGCAGGCTGCGCGGAAGACTGTCATTAACATTTCTGAATCGCGGCAGCGGTAGCATGATGAGCATGGGCAGCACCCAGGCAATGTGCAGTCAGGAGCTGGAAAGGTAGGCCCAGACAACACAAAGTGAAGATGATAAAAATGATGCAGGACTCAGACATTTGCTATTTTTTGGTAACAACTGGCACCACATTACCTTTTTCAAACTTCGCTTTTGAACACAACAGAGGCACACTATGGTTCCCAGGGGTGGGACAGCGGGGCAGGTGTGTATATATAAACAGCGTGAAAACATTCTATGGCTATGCTGGTTAGTATAGGTCATATAGGTCCAGCAACAAAGACCTAATCCACTCATAAGTCTCCTTATCTTTTCCACTGCATGAAATCTGCACTCAGCATGCTGCGTCTGTATCAGCTGTATCCATGCCTTTGGCAGATTTCAATTGGATGGATCCTTGCAGCTCTCAGCAACAGCTTAATCAGGCTCAGTTGCAACCTCCAGGTCTTCCAGGATAGAAGGCCCTGGATGACTGGACCACTGCTGCTTATGTTCAGAAGAGACCTGATCTCCAAGCAGTATTACAGTAGGAACATAATGAAACAGATACACCAAGTTGAGCCAGTGATGCTGTCCTGAGAACTTGTCAACTGACAACGGCAAATTTCAGCTGAAGTACAAGTAGCACAGAAACTCGTAGCAGAATCAAAAAGTTCTTTCTCAAATTGCATCTGTGGAATTACATGCCAACAAAAAGGCCCCATTATACCATTTGTGCGCTGTCCAGTTACAAATTATATATTATACATGCAAATTAATTTGGAGGACAGCAGGCTATGAATTCAAAGGTCAGTACTTAGCCTTGGTAGTCTTCCCATGTGGGAGCACTTACAAGTGTTTCATGTGAAATTGAAAGCAGATTAGATACTCAGAATAAAGTTGTCTTATTCTAGAACAAAAGCTCCTATACCATGAGCAACCTGGTTATTTTGAGTCCACTTTCCATCCCAAGAAGCTTTAGATAAAAATATCCTATGGTTCCAGCTGCCAACATATAAGGGTGTTTACATTACACACAATGTAAGATTGTACTGGTTTCTAGCAACCCTAGACTTAGATAGCCACTCTGGTCCTTTGGACAGTAGCTCAGCAGAAAAGGCATATACTGACTCAGACTGATGTGCCAGTATTGCTTAATGTACTCAAACAAAGTCAGTCAGTTACCTGAGGCTCCCCTGCTTCACCCAGATTACCACATATCTTGAAAGATTGACAGTTGTGCATGAGCAATGTCCTTATACCATTTATACCAGCATTACTCCCTGGACATCAAAGATTATGTGCCATAAAGTTAGCATAGCAAAGTGAGATCAAAATCAGTTTCTTAACATCGTGAAAGCATTAGCAATGCTCTAGACTTGGGGCAAGACTTGGCGTTTCCCGTTTACCGCGGCTAATAACTTGAGTGGAGCCCCAGTTCAGCGAAGTGACTGCTTCAAAGGGAAATGGTTGAGGGAGATAGGAAAGGTGAAAGAAATTACTGAGCCATACCGGATCCATTAACTTATATGAAGTGTCACTGACATAAGCTAATGATCTCAGACCAGTAGCATACTCACAGTCTGAATGAGACAAGTGCACTTGGTACCACAGAATCCAGGTACTGCTAAAATCTCAACCTTTACTTTCTTTCTTAAAGTCTTTCCCTTCGAAAATCCCTCTTCTGATCTCATGTACTGAATTCGGCTCACTGCCCTAAGCAGTTACTCCCAATTCACCTCTGCATGAGAGCAGAATCAGGCCAGCTTTTAGTAAAATATCATAAAATTGGGCTTTTCTGATTAGTGTTACAGAAATAGGGCAGGAAGGGATCTTAATGCAACTTCTCTTCCATCCGTATCTCTCTGCCACATCAGTATTGCTTCTGACAGTTGTTTGTCTAACATGACCTTAAAGACCTCTAGTGATGGAGACTCCAAAAATTCCCCAGGCAACTGATACCAGATAAACCAAGAAGTCTGAAATGAACAAACTGAACATGAATTAAAAGAGTCTGATCCACTTTTGTGTGCCTGAGTCATGATATCAAACTCCATTTCACAGGGTAATAAAGAGTGTACACTGCTTTACTGAATTCCTTTTTGGAGACAGTATGTGCATAGGTGAAATTCCAATGCAAAAAAGCTACTGAATTTTGCTTTTGTATACATGTTTGAGAAGATTGCTTCAAGCAACTATGCAGCTGGGCACAAACATTAAAATGAGAATATCCAGTATTTATATATATCCAATATTTTTATATATACATCTCCAAATATAAAAATCCAATATTTACTTTGCTAAGAGTAAAAGATAGCAGCTATTAGAGACCATACAGATCTTAAAACTGAGTACACTTCTACAGAACCCTTCTTTGTCCCTTCAGTCAAACCCACTATGCTCTATGAAATCATGGCTTTTATTGGTTCCCCACTCTTTGGGGAAAGCATGTTTGTTTATTGTTAGACAAGTGGAAGGGAGACATGCGTGTTGAGTATTGGAAATGGAGATAACCCACAAAGATACCAACAGTGTCCTGTGATGTAGCAAAGCTTGCTCCCACTGAAACCCAGTCTCAAGCTCTCCAGTGATGCTGCTGATTAGGGACTGATTAGCTGCTTGCATGTACTTCTGTATGTTGCCCATGCTTTAAAACTTAATGCCCCCAAGGTTAAGCAATTTTGGGTAGGAAAACTGAGGAAGGACTTGGTAACTTCTCTCGTGCAATTCTGTTAGTTTTAATGCTATTATTTATATTGCCTGGATAAAGTGGCTATTTTTATTCTTCCAGTCACAGCTGTGGAGAACTTTTACTGAATGAGAGAGGCTAGAGAGTCAAAATCAAGAAGGCAAAAAAACCCTAAGGCTGAATAAAGTCACGAATGGACAAATTAAGAAATTGGCCATGAAAGGCAGGTGGTTTTCTGTTGTATGTTTTGATTAGATTGCATTAAACAAAGGGCAAACACATACAGTTCCCTAACCACCAAGCAAGCTAGGAATAAATTTATAACTAAATCTTTTTTTTTTTTTTCCCCTAAACACATGTTTCTCTGCACCTCTGTTCCAAAGCTGCTCTGCTGCCAGTTGTTGCTCACTCCTTTGTAATTATTCCAGTAGAACTGATAACCCAACCCAGAAATGTCTCTGGGATGACAGTTTGCTTGTTTGAATGCTTTTTGCTGTTTCCTCGGGCAAAAGCGCACGGGAGATCTGACCAACAAGAATCATTCAGATACCAGCAGGCGTTTTCTGTGCATGAGCCGGTCAGCAACTGTTTCAAGAACCGCTAAGTGTGTTGACTGAGGCAGTAATTCAGCCACCTTTTGGGCAATGTTGTCCATTTCTCTACATAACATCCTTTTTGCTTCTAACATGTACATGGCAAAAGAAATAAGGACTTTTATTGGTTCCCCACTCTGGGAATATCCAGTTTTGTGCCAACCCTCTAAGATTACATACTGTAAATAACTCACAACTCACACAAAAGGGCAAGACTGCTCCCAAATCTTACTGACTTGATGTTAAACCCTTTTTTAATCCTGTTTTATAGAAAGAAAATATTACAGCTATATTTGTATTTAGCCCTACATATGTGAAATATCTTTCAGATTAAACATAGATACAGTACTTCTACAATTTTAATTTCCCATGGGATTTGAGTTTCCTCTCCAATTTCTTATTAACAGATTGGTCACAGAGGTCCCAACTTAAAGACTGTGAGAGTAAGCTATATTTAGATTCCCTGCCCTAAATCCATCAATTATAATACGAACTATTTTTTGTAGTCAAGATATTCTCACCAACTACAAAAGTTTTCTTTTAAAATAATTGTTTAAAGAAATTAAGAAATGAGCAAAAGATGACTAGAGAGCACCCTGAGGTTAACACAAGACCCTTCTATCTCTGAAACACGGAGCAAAAACTTCAAGATAAGCTCATACAACCTTTAGGAGGTCTGAAATGGGTCTGGAAATTCCAGGAAAATGGGATCTCTTATGAAACTTTCAAGCTCCCCCTAAGTTTGACCACACAAATAACACAGTTCCTCGCACTTCTCGTAATAGTTAACGTTTTTGTCTGGAGCCAAGAATTTCAAAGGATCAAGAAAATTAAAAGCTAGTGGGAAAACAATTACTAAAACAATAGTTAACAGAGCTCTTTGTTTAAAGCTTGAATTGTGTGTTGAGTTATAGTTTAGGTTAATTTCTTTTTAGTGGAAATGTAATTTCAATCAGGAGTCAACTTGATTTTGTACCACATCACAAAGATTGACCATTTCTGTTCCAAATAAATCCATTCTGAGATACCAGAAGTGCTGCAGCAGCAGCAGGAACACAAGGGTTCTCCAGCTAACATATTGGAAAATTTTCAAATGACAACTGAGAGAGGCTGTTTGGAGACTGCCTCCCTTCAGCTGTGGAATCTGCACAAGTGTAAACAACGAAGGAGGCAGATGGATGGAGACGGACACCTTTCCTTCCAGAGAAAACTTAGTCTTGCTTTCTGAGCACTGGCAGAAATTCTACAAAGAGCTAGCTGTGTACTCAGCTCTCCTAAACTTACCATCCAAAACACTTCATCTAACTCACCCTCTGCTTCCCCAGCAGGATGTTTCATTATACCTGTCCTAGCTACCTGTCCCTGGATGGGCACCACCTTCCCCCCAGTAGTGCCCACTTCTCTAGACTGACTACAGAGAAAATCTTAACAAGTCACACAGATGAGACTCCTATATAGTAAAATTCACCAGGTAGGATGCCACCCTCAGAAGCATCTTCCTCATCCTCTTCCTATTTAACTGCCCTAAAATACTGTAACAAAAATGCT
The DNA here is from genome assembly GCF_000687285.1 of Phaethon lepturus. Taxonomy (NCBI): domain Eukaryota; kingdom Metazoa; phylum Chordata; class Aves; order Phaethontiformes; family Phaethontidae; genus Phaethon; species Phaethon lepturus. The sequence goes on from NW_010522699.1 coordinate 17,246, forward strand.
TAGGCAATTTCATACCGATAACTTTCCATGCAAATGATTATCATAGTGGTGTGCTGAAGAACAGGAGAAATAGCTGCATGAGCACATGGAAAGGCAAATGTCCAAATGGCATTCCTTCTAATTAAGATGTAATCAGCCTTGAGAAACTGAGAATATCATGCCTAGCCAGATGTATACAGAAGGATGTTTTAAATTAGAGTAATCAACTGGCACAAAAGATCACATATTCAGCTGGTCCAAAGCGGTGAAGCTTTATTCACTTCAACGCGCAAGGAAGCTTGTACTGAGGCTGCAGCAGTATGATTTCCAGGCTACAAGAATGCCTTACAAACCTATCTCTCATATCTGTGGGTTTGATGATTCAGTACTTTCAGCAACATTAGAAAGAAGGACTCAAGCTCCCTCCGATCTACTTCTGAGGCATTCCGGGAACCTCTTACCTTGATTAAATGAAAAAGCTTTGACACCTAGTGACACAAACTGCAAATTTCCAAGTAGGAGTCCTAGATCTATGCAACCCCTCTTGCAATATTCCCCTATCTAAAGCAGGATGTAAGAAAGCCCTTTGTTCCTTATATATCATCCGTCTTTGAAACACACCACCTATCTAGTAACAGTGACTCTTTAGGACATAGCTTATAGTAAGAGTAATACAACTAGAAAAGCCTGTAGTAGTTACAAAAGCCTATAATAGTTACAAAACACATTCATGGTTTAAAAAGTATTAAACATGAGATTAGGGTTAATCTCTGGCAGGACACTTGTATAACTGCAACTGATTTTCAAATTTGTTTCTTCTCAAGACAGGAAAAAGGACTTCTAACCGATGAAGAGTTTAAATATTTATGAAAATCATATATCATATCCCCCTCGTGGTGGGCATATAAGACATTACAGTTTTAAGAAAATGTTCATGTTAAATAAGCTTGCTACTTTCAGTAAAGCCTAAGGAAGCATGTCACACAACTACACGCTTCTTCAAAGCTTCAGTCTCCTTCAGACAGCATTGGTCAGTGCAGCTTCCAATTATGTTCAATATTTCTCATTAGAACTCCTCCTACCTTGGCTGAGTAATTGTTTTTTGATTATTGATTATTTCTTATGGTGTTTCTAACATTAATTCAGAGGGGATATAAAATTTCAACATATCAAAGACCATTAGATATTCCTGGAATTGACTTGATATATTTTAATTATGCCCTGTAGCACTGGAATATGGGCTGAAACTTGGAGCTAGGGCTATTCAGTGAAGGGAAGGAAATGCTATATAGTTAGCTTATAACCTTACACCCCTTTTTTGAAACTGAAGCAGTTTTGTTGCTGAATTTTATCGAAACAGTGAAAAAATAAATTGTCGTGTAGCAATTTGTGTTCCAGAGGTGGGCTTCTTGTCCTCAGTACTGTTTAACACTCTCTACAAATGTCAGACCTGGCATTTACTCAAGGGTGTTACTCCACTGATTTTCATGGACTTTTCCTAAAACTACGCAGCTAGAAGTGAAAGGAGAGAGGTGAACTTCCTCGATTTTTCACTGTGGCATCCAGTTTCTGCCAAACTAATAATACGCTTTTGCACAATCTAAGTGTCTTGGCCTTTTTTTGTTTGTTGGTATGTTTGTTTTAAGATGCAGAAGGAAAGGAGCAAGCCAGAAAAGAAATTAAAACCAACAAATAGTAAAACCAAAAATCCGCCTGTGTTGTTGTTGGTTTTCCCCACTCTGTGACCTTGAAGCCCTCTGGGGAAGGTGAAACCAACAGCTGTCCTGGCTACAATACAATCGGAATCTCCTCCTACAAAGCCAACTGCAAGCATGGAGAGATTGAGAATCTGTTAGAAATACCCTGGGCTGGCAGCACTGTGAATTTAAAGTGATAAAATTTAAGGGGCGATTTCAGACCTCTTCAATAACTGACCTCTATAGTTGTGAATTTTTACATAAACCGCTGTGGGCTATAAACTAAGTAGGAAACGAGTACCTTCCCCCCCCCCCCACGCCCTGTAATTCACGTAATTCTCTCCATGAAAACTGCTGGTAAGCTGCCTCCTCCGTGAGGTTTGGCTGTATAGTCAAGGTATGATGCAATAAACGGTGTGACAAGAATACAGACTATCCCCCAGATGTGGAGTCCCTACTGCAATCATTGGCTGTCTTAACACAAACCTAAGTCCGTTTACTCTTTCGACATCTGGTTGGCTCAGAAGTTGCTTTATGTGCCATACAACCACTGTCATATGGATACAAACCTCATAAAGAAGTCAGGCTTCATGCAGCAGGATCTTCTATTTAATAAAGTGCTATTTTTCATACATACCTACAGATGCTGGCATTTCTCCCCACTGTAAAACAGTCTCCTTTGTGAAATGCCCGTATATATCAATGTAGATGCCTTCATCTTCGTAGGCGAGTAAAAGCTCCATTCCGCTGGTGTTCGGGAGGATGATAATGGCATGTGGGCGAATAGTCCCCTGGATCTAGAATCATATTTTACTAAGATTTATATCAGAAAATGGACTGCAATTTTAGTGACTACATCAATCTAACTAGCTTGGCAGAGCAATAGAAAGAACTAGCTCCTGCTCATGGAAAGTGAAAGAAATGCCTGTGTTCAGCAAGGCTGCATAGTTTGCTAGCTAGTCTCTGAAACAGGCCTTCTCCCTATTGAATATGACAGTAGGTTTGCAAACAAATCTATGTTCAACATTTCACTTTATATTTATACCAGTATTAACCCGTTTCAAGAAGCCGTGGAGCCACTGAGACACAATAGTATTTACTTACTCACAAAACACTTGCGTTGTATAAATAGAAGAAAGGTGAAATTAATTTCAGTTTACAATTATTTCAGAAGTTGGAGCAAGGACAAAAGCTTCCACATATCCAGGAAATCTGTGCTTTCACTTTCCATGGTATTTCCCTATCCCCACTCACAAGCTAAAACCTGTAAATTTAACAATATTTACAGCAAGTTGAAAAGTTACCTGGACCTTTCAAATACAAGCCATTCTCTGTCCTTCCCTTCCCACATCCTTCACTAAAAAGGGTTCCCCATTTCAATGCTGTTCAGCACACATTTCTGCATGCCACAGGAACAGTGCATTTCACTCACACAAATTATTTTAACAGCTGTTCAATGCACTAGAATCTCTCCCAGAAGCCAACATGTCCCAAGTGAAGAAAAAAAAAAGTCTTAAGAATACAACCATGAAGGTGGGGTTTTATGAAAGCGTTTTTGAAAGAAAAAGAGGACAGCCTTAGAAAAACAGTAACAAAACACTTCCTTGTTTAAAGCGCTACTCAAAACAGGATGTTAAACAGCAAAATTAAACCACTACAATTAATATTTTTATAGGAAGCATATGACTGGAGTTTCTACATCACTTTCACAAGCCAGCAACACACAGATCTTTTTTTCTTCAAACACATACATTTATGCACACTGTAAGGGCACAATGAACAGTAAAAGAAGCACCGAAGCTGTACTTGCCAAACTGAATACACTCAGGCCAACCACTTGACTCCGTGCCTCCGCAACAACTATCCGTAACACTAGAACAGGTATCCAGAGTCGCAGAGCAATTTTAATGCGTTGCCTTGGTACTCGCATGAGCGATCGAAGCAGGTAAGAGATGAAGAAAGAGGTGGGGAACCAGGAAAAGAGGCTACCAGAAAGCAAGAGTAGCTAAAGTCAGCCTGTTAAAGTCTGGTCTGTTGCCACCACAAAGCTCCTTGAGAGAGTTATCCAATTCTAGCAGATGCTCTTTAAAATAATAAAATGCCAAAAAAGATAGAGCCACTGTAGCAGCAGATTTATTTCAGGTTCAAGACTCTAAAGGGAAAAGATATTTTTAGTACATGCTAGCTTTTGGTTGAAGAGCACACACAAATGGAGTCACTCTTGAAGGTGCCCCACATATTCAGGACAGTCACTTGGGAAATCTCTCTCATCAGGTAGATAATTATATTTGCAGCCTGTTGAAAAGCTAAAGCCTCTAAGAAGGTTCACTTTTTTCTTTGTTTTTCTTTTCTTGGGCAATTGGGCTAACGATGTTTTTGACAAGTCATTATTCACCCTGCTTAGCAACCAGCTTCCAGGGATGGTATTCAGGCACCACACTTAGATTTATAAACTGATGAGAGTTTTCATAGTTGCATAGTTAACAAAGCTACTAATAAACCCTCTAACAAAACAAATCAAAACAAATACTAAGTCCCTTAAAAAAAACCCAACACAAATCAACAGTAGAAGCTTTTAGCAGGTGATTCAACAGTTTGTTCTGAACAGCTAGAAGTTACTTTTTCATTAAGAGAAGTTTATGAACTTAACAGCCATCCTCAAACATCACGTCCCTCAGAAATATGGGTCTGATGGAATTTGAAGGCTGTCACTTATCGGGGCAGCAGAGTGACCAAGTCGGTTGCACGAGAGGCGTGGGTTTTCATTTGGTTAGAAAACGTGGGGCTGAGAGTGGAGAAAAAGAAAAAATAAAAGGGTTCCAGTCACAGACTGCAACATGCAGATCTGGGATGAGATTTCTTCAGACCTCCTGAGCGCAACTGTGGGACACGTTGCCTTGGGATACAAGGAGGCCATGGCACACGGATGAGCTAACTCTCTGCCCCTGTGGAGCTCTGTTGACTTCAGGGAGGTTTTCAAGTGTGCACAGAAGTTTCCTTGCAGGAGCCTCCCATCACACTGGAGCCATGGGAACCTGCTAGTTTTCTGGACCTAAGCCCCCCAAGTTTCTCTGGTTTTTGGGACTCAGAGCTTTGAAAAGAACTATCTAAGAGCAGCTAAAAAATAAGCAAACAAAATTAAAACCATAGCACAGACTTCATATTGGGACAGCCCCATGCCAGTCATTCACTTCTGCAGGGGAATTACTTTGCTGTTAATCTGAGTTTAAGCAGGAATTCAGTGATCACCATCACCTCAGTGAACAGATGCACAATGCAGTACATACACATCAACCTGAACATGCCAACTTCTTGACTATCTAATGAGAAAATCATGAGGAAAATGTAAAAATTCTTTTGAATTTAAGGACTGATTTCACGGGCAACTGAACAGTAAGAAGATCAGCAAATTTAGTTACTCTGGAAGTTGGGTTTCTGCAAAGTCATGACTGAAAGGCAAATCACATCTTGCACACAGAGCCTGGAGCTAGAATCACAGGAAACAAATGCAACTTTGCTCCATGGTGAAGAAATTGGGATTATTCATGGGTGCACATGTATACCTGGCTCCTCTAGTTACAGGCACTCATTGGTGCAAGGGTAACATGCTTGCAGTGGATCAAGATTAAAATATGTTGCAACGGTGTTTGTGATCCAGGCCAGATTTCAGCTCCATTCAGTAATAATTTAATCAGCTTGTTAGCAAGATTGAAAAGCAAAATGGCAGATTATAAGAGTCACCTAAATTCATGTAGATATTATTGTGTCTTTGATTGCTTAAGCAGTCCTAAGTTTCCAGGATAAATCAATTAAAAATAGTACTGTCCATACAACAGGGTTTCTGACATTAAACTTGATATTCTAAATGTGATAAAAGTCTTTTAACAGAACTTCAGTGTTATAAAAGTATGTGAAAAGTGGTTTTCTGTTAGCTGGCATACAATAGTTGTTCTCTTACCCTGTCTTTTGAAATACAGCACAACTCTTAACCTGATCATCATCAATATACAGTCCAAAGAACAGTGGCATTTACATAATTTTTTTGAGTATCTTACGTGTGTTGGAAGGTACAGGTCATACACAGATCCGGAGTCCACATCAATAGCGTGAAAGCCTACTAGTGAGCCATATATGACTTTTAATCTTTGTCCATTTTCAACGGTCAGGTCAACTGACAATGGTTTGTGATGAAGTGAGGTAAAGGACTGGAAAAAGAAAAATACACTATATAACACAATAAAGCTGTTGCTTTACGGATCTACATATATGATCTTAAGATTTTTCAAAACTTAAAAGTTAGACAGCTATTTTTGCTTAATAGTATGTGTCATTTAAGGAGCTAAGTATCTATCATCCACTGAGCTGCAAGGAGAGCTGGATAATTCACTTGCATTTGGCGGGGGGGGGGGGGGGGGGGTGGGAATTAAAAAAAAAAAAAAAAAAAAAAAAATCGAGATTCTAGAAATGGACTAGGCAAAAATTAGGCTGCATACCATTCACATTCAACTTCTTCCTCTTCAGAGGGAAATCAGCACCAAATTTGTGAACTCAAATGTACATTTTGGCACAGCACTGAAACAAGTTATTCACATCTAACAGAATCATGACTGTGACAGCTTTATGCCTGCCATCTCCAATGTATGTCAAATGAGCTACATTTTCTTTAGTAGAGTACTCATTTTATCTTTAACCAGAAATAAATGTTATACAAAGCACCAAAAAACAAAAGAAAAGAGTAGATGCGAGACAGTGATATATGTGAACCGAAGTGAAGTTTCACTTACCTTAAAAGCCATGAATTTGTGATAAGGCTTTGGAGCCCAAGCATAAACCTCCACTGAGTTTTTCAAAGCAATTACAAGGAATTTGATTCTCTCATATTTTACTGTAATACAAGAAGAACAATTCCTTAGGTACCAGACAGACACTTAAATCAAAGACCACCTCATCACGTGAAATAATTTCAGTGGACTACTTGTAGAGGTAGACGTTATCCAGCAAGGGAGACTAACAGGTTCTGGACATCAATGTTTAATATCACCAGTGACAACACTTTGACTGAAAACCTATAGTTCATTTATTCTCAGTAAAGCCAGATGACTTAACATTTATATATTGCTTTTCATATACTTATGAAAAAAAATTAAAAGTCTTACTTGTCAGAAAAAAAGGTCTTGACCCTGCAGCTAAGCCAACTTTATTTTTTAAGTGTGAACAACACACCACATTGCTGACTGTGAATAAGCTACTTCTGGAGGAACGGTGGTTGGTTGGCTGAACACTTCTGTTACGCTCTGCAGGATAGTTTTCATTTCACAGTTCATGTCTGGGGTTAAATCCCCATGTGCTCATGTGGGCGAAGGACTCCCATGTTTTGAGATGGGTAAGCATTTAAGAGATGAGCAATTTCTCTAAACTGATTAAGGTCACGTTGGGCCCATCAGGAATAAATGAAGAATCATGCATTGAAAATTAAGGCTTTTTGGTACCTTGTGTTTTCACTCTGCCAGAGACAAGCATTTTGCTTTGTAAACAGAACGCTAGGGTATCGCATCCCAATGCATTCAGCCTTCATTTTATATTCAGTGTCTGCTTGGCAGGGATTTTTAAAAGATGCAGGTGTTAACGCTACTGAAGTAAGGTTTGTTTTCTGTGGGAGGATTAGCCCTTGAGGCTTACAAAAGGAGCAGTTCACACTGGCCAAACGTATAGCGGCGGCATGAAGAGCGGATAAGGATGGACAGTGGTCAGGAAAATCTCACATAGGCAGAGAAACAGAAAAAAAACCAAAACCCACCACCCTCAAAAACCAAACTCCACCAAAACGCAGAACAGCACATCCTTTTCCTCTTCTACCTGGACAAATGGCCGTAAAACCAAAGAAGATTCACCAAGAGAAAAACAACAGCAGTTGTTATGTCAAAGAAATGAAGGGCTTGTCATAGGTAAACACAGAAGCTCCTACCAAATGTTTGCCTAATTTTAGGATAACTTTAAAAAAACCAACAAAAACAAAACACCACACCAAAGTCAAAGACAAGTAACTGAAGTGGACCACATGGGTGCTCAGCTACAATCACAAAGAAAGTAACAACGCACATCTGTTTCACATTCTTTCTTGGATTTAACCCTTGCCACTCTTAAAGCTTTGAGATATAAAAGCAAAAATAGGTCAGGCAAGGTATTTATGAGTCAACTACCTCGCCACCTTGTGCACTCCTCTACATCATTTCTCTATTTGACTTTGACGGAAGTACCACTTTCATATGCCATCTTTCACCAAAGCAAAACTTGCGCTATACATCACACCCCCTCATGCAGTTAAATTACAGAAACTATCACAATACTGAAGTCCATCTTCAAGAATGAACTGCCTGAAAGCCCAATAAAAGCAAGATGGTTTTTCAACTGCTACGGTACCGTTTCCAGTGTTTAAGTCTACACAAAGCTAAATTTAGGTCTTTTATGATCTAGAGACAGGGATGAGCTGTAGCACATCCAATGCGATCTACCTATGGACATCCTACAAATATGATTTACTAGCACTTTACTAGTCCAGTTTCTTAGCAGTTACTTAGGGCCAGGAGGGAAGCTGAATAGCATGGAGGCAGAAAACATCAGTCTAATTAAAGCCTTAAGTAACTACAGAACTTCTAAACCACAGAGTAAGCAACAGACCAGGGCTGGCACTCCCTTCTTCCAGCCGTCACAAGGAATACCAGTAACATCATCCAGTAACTGCTGCAAGAAGAGATGCTACCCAGAATGACAGGGAGCAAAGCATGTGCCATGTAAAACAAGGAGGTTTGAAAGAACTCAGGGATATTAAGCCAAATACAATCCCAAGACAGAGCTAAAGAAAAATGCTGGTGTCACGAGATGCAAAAGGATGATGAAGCAGCTGTGCAAGAAAAAAAACAAAAAGTCCTTACCGACTTTGTAGTGTACACAGCCTTCCAGGTCACCCACAGACACCCAACCTTGCCGCTTCTCCACCTCTGGATCATTGCGCAAAATTTTATTTCTCAGCCATGATAAGTAATATACCCTCAACTTATTCTTCTTCCCTAGGATTTGCAAAAACACACAGATGTAACTCGCTGAAGTACAAACCCTCCACGCTTACAAAAAGCCAGAGTCTTGTGACCTCAAGTACAGCGGGTCTTTATGCCTCGTCAAGGTGAAGGAAGAGTCCAGCAGCAGAAAAGCAAAACCCTGGGTGATGGTGGCACACACGAGGGAACTGGACATGAGCAAGCCTATGGCATTTGGCATATGTGCGCTTACCCTGTGACTCAAGCTTCACACAAGATTTTCACACCTGACTAAAATTCTTCCCTCAGGCCAAAGAACAGGTCTCTATAGACGCATGTATTACCAGAAATAATCACACTATCTGGCATTTACTCTTTGATGAAAAGGAAGGAACAGGTATGGCCTACAATGGCCATTTTGAATAAGTGGCTCATTTAGTTCTGATTAACTGACAGTCTTCATTACAAGTAGCTGCTTTCTTTTGGATGCCTTTCCAGGTGAGAATTACTTTGTCATCTTTCATCTCAGTCAGTCCTTCTGTTGCTTTAGTCTGCAAGTACCTATGGTCAACAACAGTCTGGGATCACAGGTTAGTCTAAAGAGAAGGACTGCGTCACATAATCAACTGGACCTGGCAATATGGGACAAACGGCTCTCACCACCGCCTACCATGGTGAGTCTGGACTGGAGACAAGGAGCTGCCATTCCTTGCTGGACCTACACCTCTGATCTTGTTATGCACCACGCATCCTTTGAGGCCACTCTCATCCACGGGGAATAAGGGCCTCTACACTGCAGAGCAGAGTCCAAGCTGTTTGTCAGCAGAGGTTGACGATGCTACTCCATTTAATGTTACTGATGCCTTCACTTTCATGTTACTGATCATACGTCTTGTTGAACACCGAATGAGGTTATTTAATGGTATTTTAATAGAATTGCACTTAGATAGATGCTCACCCATCACAGAAACAAGGAAACAGAGTGACGAACTATAACTTGCTGAGAACCAGTTCATTTTAAGGGTATGAAACAGTTCGTACTTCCCACAAACCATTTTACACCTAAACTAGGTAATGAAATATGCCAAAACCTCTCTGAAATCAGAATGTAAATGTTAAAAATTCAGGAGAGTTTTCCTATTAACAAGAATAACTGTCCTGTGATTTTCTGTAAGAGGAAATTCCTCAACCTAGTTTATAACCTAATTCTTCTTTTTAATTGCTTCCAGCCCCAAGCAGGTCAGATACTTTTAGACACCGAACTAACCTGATATAGTAATTAGCACATTGAGTCCTTCCAGAACATCCATTTGCTGGAATCGTCTCCTTGTAATCAGCGAATAAACTCTTCCTTGCCCACTTCTGTCCAGCAGCCACAATCCATTCTCTGTTCCCACTAGTAAATTTACTCCTGTTGATACACGGAAAAAAATAGTGCATAAATCACCTAATGATTCAGAGGCCACTGAGTGTTCATTGCTTTGAGAACTGATTCATAGTCTCACTTAATGGTACCTGACCAACAGAGAAAGTCATAGGGAAAAAAGGGATCTCACCATTACAGATTTTACCCAGCAGAACACTTATATGCCCATGTAACCTGAAGCATGTGTAGTTCTGCTAAAGTCAATGTTGACTTAAACAAAGAGGAAAATGCTTTGTGAGCTTGAACTTCTAGGTGACCTTGGAAAGTGCCTATGAGCACTGCAAAAGTCCCAGTCTAGCACCACGCCACTAGTAACACAGGTGATCCACCTAAATGATCTAAGGGTCTCTACCAATTAAAAAAAAAAATTAAAAAAAAAAACCCCTCTTTCTCCAAATACAACACTCAAATCACAGGAGGACCAAACTTGTGGGAAGAAGGGGTGCTGGTACAAGGAAGCAGAAGGTTTGTTTGAAAATGGTCTGTATTTTGCAAGAATGCTTTCAAATACCAAATTTAAGGAGCGATTCCATCTGAAATCCAGCTGCTTCCAAGGAAGCGAAGGCTCCAGCGGGTTGCTGACATCAGAGGATATAAAAAATTGTGTTCGGCTGACATGACAGCTACGTTTCTTAATCAGCAGGTTCTAAAGAAATGACAGGAGGTATCCGGCTGTAACAAGCAACCTCCTCCACTAGCAATGCTCTGACAAGTACCTGGTGCTCTTCAGCCTCAACGCACATTTAATTACAGACCTTGCCACACAGCTCTGTTCTTAATTTAAAATCTTGGACTCCTACAAACATACATTACACAAAATCTGTGAAGCTGTAAACTGGAAATCTACATTTCCTTTGGATAATGTTTCATCTACTTCATTCATTTTCCGTTCCAGACTCAAAAAGTGAGCAGGAGTAAAAGGCTGGCTGAGTCCCATAGGATTCGTTTGTTCTTCTGAAGAAGAAAGAAGGTAAAAACAACTCAAGAGCTTAGCTAGTGTGAGACTGGGACAAGGTCTACAGTTGTTGAAAACTGGTCTGACTACACTCATCTTGGTTTTACACCATGTGAAGCTGATCCTCTAAAAAGGGTGATCCAGTGAGGTTCAGAGTAAGCACTGGCAGCTGGAACTAAGGAAGCCACACTTTTGGAAAGACTGACGTCTGACCTGCTTCAGATTCTTGGAATACCTAACACACATGACAGCAAATGGCTCCAGGTTTGGATCACTTCCACTGGGTCAGGGCTTAGTGTGATCATCTGTACTTGTATACAGCCAAGACAAGGGTAAGTATCATAAGCCGCACTAAGTCACTAAAACATTTGCAACTTTTGGCTCTTCCAACAAGCAGTTTCAATCTGGTGCCCGATCAAAACATTTTCTCATTCTGATGCACAAAATCCTTTGCAACTGTAAGTCATCGGTTTGCCATCTTCTAAAAAGAAAGGCAGTGTGTCATGCGAGTGACGCAGGTATCTACTCAGTGATCCACTCCAGGACTTTCTGACAGGGGAGGTGCAATACAACTGTGAAATCCGCTTGGCGTATACTGCCAGCCTCTCCTGCTGCTGCCTTCCCTCCAAACACATGCCCAAATGCTTCTGAGCTTACCCCACAAAGCAGCACAAAGGACCTCCGAGTTGAATTTCTTCTTGTATTTACGAATTTCTGGACTGTCACTCTGCGGGCGGATATTCGTGGGGTTGACGTTGACAACGGAGCCCTTCCTTGCATTTTCTCTCCTGACAGGCTCAGGTTTTGCACTAGATGCTAGAATGAAAGACATATGCAATCATGAAAAATGCGAGCATTTGGCTATATCTCACATTTGACCTGTTTAAGGCAGAATGAAAGAAACCCCAGAGGGGTGACAAAACACCTCAGAAGCATTACATAGCCAGAGGAAAAAAACCCCACATATATCTGGAAAATTCCTCAG
>NW_010522699.1:29352-50852 GCF_000687285.1 Phaethon lepturus
TAACACAGCAGCTGAGTAAAGCAAGCCACATCTGGAAGAAAGGCAGAAGCAGTACAATAAAAATTCATAGTGATGTGGAGTTTGAGTTTCTGGAGATGTTACTGGCAATAGGCTGTCCCCACTCCCCCCACCCCCACCAAAAAAAAAATTAAAAAAAGAAACCAGGAGTGACGCTTTATGAGAAGGGTAAAGCATACTCACGAGAGCTACAGGAAGGTCCTACTGGACTGGTGGGAGGGGTGATTGGCAGAAGCCTAGGATCTATGAATGAAGTAAATGATGTTGTAGATGATGTACTGCTCTTTGAAGGTGTGCTTTCAGTGCACGGGGTCTACAACGAAAAACAAGAGCAGCTTCAGGAAGACAGTGCTAGGGGAGCAGACAGTGCATAGCAGTGCAGTGCCTCAGAGGTTCAGAAGCAATGGCACGTGGCATACTTAGACATGATGAACAGTCTTAAAGCAGTGGATACATGGTACAAATTCAGTGCTGGAAGAGGAGGCCTGAGCAGGGAGTTGTGTTGGGATGCTTAGCCAAGCACTGCCCTGAAATAACCAGTCCCCAAAAGAAGAGCACGTTGATCACTCCCTGCTGTCTCATCTGCAACAGGACATTGCCCAAATCTCTTTGCAGCAAGGAGGATGCTGTTGCTTCAAGTAAGGCAGTTTAGGACGTGGCCCCTGACAGAGCTGCTATCTGCCCCCAGCGACGCACCTCTCCCCAGCAGAGCCCTGCGCTCACAGCGGTGTTGAGTCCCTCTGGGGCTGCCGAGACGCGCTGCCCCGGGCCCTGCGCACTCCCACCTGACACCTGGGTGCACAAAAGCCAGGGACAATGAACAGAGGCAGACAAGCGCGCTGCACTGCTGACATGGCAGCTAAACGAGCAGAGGTACAAGACCTCCTAGCTTGTGTAAAAGGGGAGACAAAAAGGAAGGAAAGAAAACGGAGAAGAGAGATGGGGGCAAACAAGTGGAACAATAAAATCTGTTAGGGAGCTCAAGATTTCTTATCCATCCCCTCAATAGAACTTTTAAAGAAAAGAAGGGATTTGGTGAAAAAATCTCATCGTAAAAAGAGGCAGGACAGATGAAGTTAAAAGGCTCTCAATCTCGGGCTCCTAAGGGCTGGAAGAAAATGATGGGACAATTGATTCAGTCTGTAATTTATCTCTTACCTTATTCAGAGGTTTGTTCTGAGGTTCCTGGCTAGTCAGTGGCACTTTTGGTGGGTTTACAGAGGAGTCTGAAATTTGGCTTTGCAGGAGGAGATCTGGCAGAAGATAGTTCTGGTTGTTTATGCTCCAGAGGCCTTCTTGGGTGCTAGAAATTTGCTTCCCTAAAATCTGATCCTGCACATGAGAATATATAGTTAAACTCCACATTTAGCATACTTCCAATGCACTATGCAACTCCTGTTAATTAGGACAAATAATGAGCATAGGGGAGGGGTGCTCTGCATGATACATCATGTAGAGGCAAACCCTATGGAAAGATTAAAATAAAAAATTAAATAAAAAAGTGTGTGGCAAACACCCGAGCCATCGACACTGGCTCCCACCCCTGAACTGTTGTCCCACCCCTCCACAAATGTTCCTCCTCTACGCTACCTCAACCACAGGTAAAGAAGCAACTTCATCCTCAAAGACACTTTGAGACAGAATCAGATGACTTGTCCTAACCTTACAGATCTGACCTCTAGCTGCCATAGTCAGAAGTAGGTACCTATCAGTTCCGGACCTGCATTTCGTTCAAAGCCGCTTACCATTCCCTTCATTGCTACTTTCCATTTACTGAATTAGGAAACCTTCTTCTAGAATGATGACATTGAGCAGGATACAGTAACAGCATTTCCAGTACAATGATGTTTGGTACTGCAGACTTCCTTGCAGGATCCCACCAGCTTCAAGGAAATACTTGTAAACTACGTAAGGTGTGAGGCACCACACAAGCCCTCTCCCTGACAGGGCAAAATACGGAGTCAGAGGAACACACGGGTCGGTTTCTGGGAAAACATGGCTAGACGCTTTGAGAGGAAGACAGACGGGATGTGTAAAGTGAGCAGTGCCCCAGATGGAGAGGGCAGTGCAGAGGGATCTACCCCAGCTATGATCGGTCCGGCTACCTGAACACCATCAGCGCTGGAACGCAGAGAGTGACAGGAGCCAAGTGCTACACTAGAAAATTCCTCCTGAACTACACCAAAGCAAAAAGCACCACCGAACGTGAGCGGCTTCTGGCTGGTTGAATTCAAGGCAAGTCTGCACATTGTACTGACTTTGATAAACAGCCTGCTGAAATCAGATCAGCTTTTTTGAATGCTGGCCAAAATATGAAAAAAAAAGTAGATAATTCTAAATTAAAGACATTTGCCTTTTAAAAGCCAAGTAATTAACTAGAGATCAAATTAATGCTCTAAGTATTTCACATTTTAATTTAGATATAAAAAAACAAACCAAAACATAAGTGCTGGTATTTTAGATTAGGGAATCAAGCCAGTATGGGGCTTTTTTGTTCAGTTTTGAGTCAGATTCAGCTGAACTGAACCAACCCCCCATTTGTATCATTTGGGCAGTTTGGAACACCCTAACCACTTCACACCAGTTCATGCCGATGGGCCAAGGAAAGGGATGTTGGAAGAAGTCATGGAGACTCATGATGACAGGGGTTGGTTAAACAGAGGTGAGAGGAATGGACAGGAGTCTCCATGAGAAGGATGGAGAAGACTGGAAGGCATCAGAGAGATTTGTGAGGAGAGGTGACACTCATCTGTCTGTTCTCCCTCCCACATTGTCCACCCCAAACGCAACAGAAAATGTGACCTCCACACTTTTCCATCCTCCCTCATCCTCAGTCTGGGCCTCAAAGACCCCATCCTTCTCCTTTCCCTCAAGCAACCTATTTCCAATGCCCAGATATCAGGGGAAAGGGAAAGCACTGAGCTGGTTTTGCCACAAGAAAAATATTGGTTTTGCCCCGTTTATAATTCCTTCTGCAAAGCAGGGTCTTTTCTCCTTGAGGATGGTGGAACAAAGGTGAAGTGGGACTCCTTTCCCAGTCAAGAAGGATGCCACTCTGGTCTGAAGCTTAGAAATCACGTCAGACGTAAAGAAAACTCCCTTTTCCTCCTAGCCCTGCCACAGCTCACACAAGCAGCTCTGGGGAAAACACCAGTTTCACTGCAATTTATTTTCCCTACCTGTGAAAAAAGAGTGCACTCAGTAATACGTGAGAAGTGCTCTAACGCTGAGTGCACGTCTTATTACTGTGATTTTTTTTTGTTTTCAAAGAACATTGTTCTGCTTTTTCTGTCTTCATCTTTTCTGCACTAATATTCATCACAAGGGAAAATCCACATGACTTGAAGTCTCTACTAGAAACTACAGCTGGGAAGGAACCACAACATGACATATGAGAAGACACATATTTTTGCTAAGCCAGTAGGGAGAAAGGAATTGTTTTTCCCCCCTTCTGGTAATATTTTAAGTAGCAAGAGATAGTTCTTTTTAAATTGGAATAAAAAAGGTAAAGATATTTAAAAATAGCAGCAACACGTACCAACAATAATTAACAGTATTGCCTTTTGCAACCTGTCCAGTGCCTTCAAGAAATACCTTAACATCAGAAACTACCACCACATCAATAACAAGGACAAATAAAGAAGCACAATTTCACACGAAGCATAAAATCTGAAATTACGCGTATTTTCAAGGCTTATAGCTATAATTTGCAATGACAGAGGAGGACTTCAGAGTGAAAACGCTGCCGAGAAGACATGGATACAGCGTTTATCATGCACATTAATGATCTGACTCCCCACTACGGTACCCACCCCCTTACAAATGGCCAAATTACCTTCTGTTCTGCAGCGGTGCTTTGGGGTTTCAGTTCAATTCCATCTGGTACTCTCGTCCTTGAGAAATCTGCCACTCTGCTGCTTAGCAGTTGCCTGGTAACAAACTCCAATTAATGAACAGAACCACTTCAGGGGGAAAAAAAAAAGAGCCCAAAACCCAAAAAGCAAAGAATCCCACATATACACGTTCAAAAGTGCGCATAATTAACATTCACCAGTTACATTTAAAGATTCTTGTACAAAAGCAAGCTGATTAGTCTGTGGATGTGCCTGAACGGACTCGAGCCTGAGTATCACTCGCACACAGCAGGAAGCTCTCCCCACCTCGACGGAGAGCATCCCTTCGTCTCCTTGCATTTCACCCATCATTTTTCAGATGCCGCTAGCTCAGGCAAGTGAGAGCTGGTGCCTCAAGTTGTCATTTGAGAAGTGCCTACTTCAAAACTTCTCCTCTCTCCCCTCGTACACCACCCTGCTCCCCAGAGAAACGTCATCAGCTGCACTTGCAAGGGGGAGAGCCGCTGCTCTGCTATATACTGGTATCAGGGACCTCTCTGCCAGTGCCTACTGGGACAGGCTACACTGGAATTTCATACTGTGAATCAGTCCCTGAAACATGGACATCCTCACCTTACATACAAAGAAACAGAGAAAATGTTGCCCACTGCACAGAGACAGAAGGTGGCAAGAGCTGCTGGACTGGCTGGGACCAAAAGCCCACCTAGCCCAGTGCCCCGTCTTCAACAGTGACCAAAGCAGATACCTAAAGAAAGTAAGAACAAGGCAAGCACCTGTCGTGATATGCCCTGGCATACTATTGCTTCCTACACAACCAGCGCTGTCTTTGCGTTTTATACTTTTTCACCCACGTGGAACTGTCTCAAACTTCTGTCAGCGAGGCTCTGGCCCCATTTCTGTGCATTTCCACCCCACATTACTTATTTATTCCACTTATTTATATTCATTTATTTATTACTGCCATCCATTTAAGCCTATTACATTTTTGCCTCCTTTCCAGTAATTACAAAACTGGCTGGATTCCGGATGCTGCTGTGAAGGGCTCTACAGTGCTATGCCACAACTGGCAGGAGAGTGTGAGTGTAAGGGCTTTTTTTTTTTTTTTTTTTAAAATGTTTCCCAATGCGATAACAAAGAAGGTTCAGTGAGAGCTACCGGCTTAAGATGGTTGTGAAGGAGTAGAAGTTTTCGTAGGGTTTTTTGTTGTTTATTTTTTGGTTTCAGGGTCATCCCCCCCCTCCTATGGGAGGGGTAAATACTTGCATACTAAGCTTAGAAGGAATGGCAAGATATGGGGTAGGAACAATGGCGAGTGCAAGGACCTGTTCTCATCAGGAAGGCAAGCAGCAGCTGATCTTAAATGAAGTCAACCTGCCACTTATTAGGGGGAGAAAGTAATTCCTAGCCAAGCACACACCTGCACCCACCTTGTTCCAATTTTGGTAAGGAACAGCATATAAGGAGCAGAGAGAGGAAACTGAGCTATACAAAATGAGCCCCAAGAAACTCAGTGTTTTAGGGGGACTGTGAATGCTGCAGGCATCGGAGGAGGAAGCACTCGCAAGAGAGTAGGAGAAATTAGCATCAATGGAATAGAAACGCTATACAAGCAGGTCAGACGCTGGATCACATACACTGACATCCTTTCTTTAAAATAAAAACCTGCTGCGTGTGAGGAAGAATTCTGTCTCATCTTACTGAAAAGAAAAGCAAGACCAAAAGTTGTTTTACTGGTGAAAGACAACTGCCCTTAGTCTCGCTTCCTCAGAAATGAGCCTTCTCGGGGTGGTTACCAGGATTCGTCCAAGAGAGTATGAAGCTCCTTCTCTTGCCTATGTGCATGTCCCAAGCCTAGTCCCACCGGGCACCTCCATGACAGCTGGAGCGTGGACATCAAAAGCTGTTCCACAGCCCAGGCAAAAACAGGGAAGCACAGCTTATTTTCAATAGCTGACTAAAACTTGGTCCAAGGTGTCTCAGCCAAAGCCCACACAGAAACACCCCTACAGACTGCAAGGGGCTTCAGATCCTGTGTTCACAAGCTTTAGAGAGCAAGAAAAACAAAAACCTTCACTTTATCCAGAATATGCAAAGTTTCAATGCTGGCTGCTGCTTTCACTTTGATCGCTATCCTTTTTGCTATTTACTTGGTAGTAATCAGGATATATTTCCCAAAGCATCTATCTTTTAATATAAA
Source organism: Phaethon lepturus (assembly GCF_000687285.1). Lineage (NCBI taxonomy): Eukaryota > Metazoa > Chordata > Aves > Phaethontiformes > Phaethontidae > Phaethon > Phaethon lepturus. The sequence goes on from NW_010522699.1 coordinate 35,422, forward strand.
TGACATTCAGCCGAGGTGAATGTCAATAGACTTTGTTAATAGACAAGATTGTACTTTTGATTTTACAGGAGTTCTTGTGGTGGTTGTGTGCATAGGAAGGCAAACCTGACAGGGATCATCTTGCTAATTCCACTTCTCCAGAGGACTGGAGGATCTCACACACAGAGGAGATGCAAATAACACATGCAGATTTCCAAAGGCAGCGATACCACTCCTTCAAACCATTACAGCATGCAAGGATCACAGCAATCTAACACTTACACAGCAAAGTCATTGCTACAGGGCAAATCCGTATTTTTATGTAGAGTCTTTCTGAGGTCTAGGATGAATTCTATGACCTAGAGTGAATAAAACTTTTTACAGATCAGAAATAGGTGGTTTGGAAGAGGAGCAGTAAGACAATAAAGGCATTACAGTAAAAAGACAGCTCTTGCAGGTGCACTGAACAAGCTACAAGATTTTTAACATTTTCCCTCCTCATCCCTCAGCTTTGAAAATGAGCTTCAGAAATACAAATCAGGAGCATATGCAGGCACAAAAACTCTACCTTCTTCAGAGCAGCACAGGGGAAAGGACTGGTACCAGGGCAACACAATAGCTTGCCAACAGTGCTACAAATCTGTGCATCTCTTCCCGAAGACTGACAAAACTGCATGTGCAATTATGTCAGAAGAGCAAGAGCCCCAACCTCAGAAAGCTCTGTGGCCCTGTGATGCACTTCAAAGTACATCCTAGAACTTGAATTAAACGGAACTCTCTTTGCAAGAAAATTATTGGTTTCATTCATCAATACTAAAAAAATAATTCTGTGTGCTGTTCCAAACAGCAGGGCAGGCCAAATGATGCCCCGACTCTCTCTCACTTGGGCTAGCAAGCTATTCGCGCTCCATTATTTCTCAGCAGAATGAACATTTTGCATGACAGGTAAAACACCACAAGATGTCAGTCACAAAAGCAGCAAGAGAAACTGGAAAGCTAGAGAGAAACCGTTCAGGTGAGATCAGCTTGGTACAAGCCACAGCATCGTCTGGCAACCATAGCAATTGTGCAAACTAACAATATTAAAAATAGAGCAAGTTTTAAAAAAACTAATCCTGCTTACACTATCTCCCCTTTACAAACAGCCCTGGTGAAGGAATCAGCTTTTTAGTGGTAATTATTTCTCCCGGAATGAACAGACTATCTGAATACAAGGGTGACGTTTGCCTTACTTTTTTCACTGTAACCTGTATTTAGCGTGAAGGTGTACAGTTCTCTTTCCTTCTTCTTTTTTCTTTCAAAAATTCCATTTAAACATAGATCAATGTGAAGTAATCTCTGTAAAAGCACTACCTATTGATATTCAGTTAAAACGAGACGTTTCCTCATTGTCCCAGGGCAGCAAGTCATCAAAGCTTACTACACTGCGTACATCTGACGGAGCAAACATTTACCCCTGGGAGTTCATTATAGTGTAATTACAACTGACCTAAATGACTGACAGTGACTTCAGAGAGGAGGAAGTATTTATGTATGCCAACTTTTTCCAGATGTTTAGAAGTCTGTAATAAAAAGGAAGGAAAAAAAATAACAGTAATAATAATAAAGCCAACCTTGTGTGGTTCATATCATCTTCATCGCTGCTGCTGACTTCGTCACTTGATGAGGAATAGTCTGCTGCTTTTAAGAATGAGTTGGCACCATCCTTCCCCTTGGCGAAGGAGCCTGGATTCTGATTAAAGAAAACTCAGTTGATTTTTTTTTTCTTAAGGAAGAACCCATTGCTAAATAGTATGTGCAGTAATTTCCTGTCCCAGCAAATCTAGTTGTTGTCACTTCCACACCAAAAAAGCTTTACTAGGAAGCTGATGCTTTTGTTGGTCCCTCACAAGCGGGTATTTCACATAGGAAAGTAACCTAAGCCAAACCACCTGATTCTTCTAAAAGTTGAAAAGTGACTAGCTTTAGTCGGTACGTTATTTCGAATCTCAAACATTCACGATTCAATCCTCGCACTTTGCAGCAGCACAGAAATACTTCCTTTTTTGCACAAGAAAAGGAGAGCCCTGCACTGGGACTAAAGGCTTACGCTGGCTTGAGTTTCCTCCCAGCCCCGGCCCGTACCGAGGCTGAGCACCGGCTGCGCCTGCGCAGGCTGCGTACGAAGCCCCTCTGGGCTGGAAAGGCAGAACCGACACAGCATGGCTCACACCCCCAGGGCACTCGGACACCCCAGACCGACGGGCCTCCCACGCTATTGGCAATGGCCTAAACACAGAGTCGTCTTCCAACCGCCGGTCCCTGCCGAGCCAGGAGGGGTTGGGGGCTCTGGCAAGCTGCAGCTGCCCAGGCCTGCCTGCGAAGTTTTAAAAGGCCAAGCCCCCCACGTACGAGCTCTTTTGTACGGCACCGTGAGCTCCAGTCGTCTGACAGGCATTCACCCCCGGCCCCAACCACCACCAAAGAAAAGAAATGCCTCCGTAAATGAGATAGAAGCCGCCATTATCCTTTCCATCCGCGGCACATCAGCAGAGAGCCAGGAGAGCCCCGAGCGTGTCCCAGGCTGGTGGTGCGTATTCCAGGCCGTTACGCACTGGATACCTGCACAAGCCACGGGCACGGTCTTGACTTCTGGGTTGCATGACAACTGATCAACGGCTTCCTGAAATATTGAAGACATATCCTTCGTTCCTAAAGATTTATGATCAGACAGGTTGAGGAAAACTGAACTCTCTGCTGACGACCTGAGCTGGACGCGAGTCAGACCTGGACTGAAAGCCGATGAGACACGCCGGCGCAGCGGTAAGCTCGCACCAGCCCCACACGGCCCCTCACGGGGACTCATCATTTGCTTGAGCAAACTCAAGCGCCAACAGAGGAGCTACCTGCACAGAGACATTTGAGACATACCCTCAGTGAAAACTATGAGCAAATAAAAAATATCAGTGGATGTAAAATAACCTACTACAATCTGGCCTGGATGAGAAACTTTTTCAGACTTCTTATGCAGCTGCAAGAGGTTCTGCGACAAAGCGTTCTCTGCCTTGGCCGGTCCTGGATTCTCTGGGGGAGGGGAAAAAAAAAAGTTCCTTTTTTAAAATACATGTGCAGCAGAGCGAGAGATGGGACCAGTAAGACAAGCACATATAGCTACCACCCAAAGCAGACACCAGCCTCTGCTGACAAACTTCTTTTTTTCTCTTTGTTGCAAAGCAAAATCTTTCTGCTTGTTTCCCAGTGGTTCTGGACGCCACAATATTATGTATATAAATTGATACTGGTGCAGTTTAATGCTGCAAGAGTGAGACAAGCAGACCAAAACCTTGGCAATATACTCCCACTGCACACCAGCAACAGTTCCACGGATTGGAAGGCACCTTGCAAGGGAAAAGGGTGAGGGCATGCTAATCCCTTCCTCTGATCCTCTTCTTGAGGGGAGACAGCTCATCATATCACCAGCTGCTGGCCATATTCCAGCAGTAAAGGTGCCACCCAGCTATACTCCTGTGACTGCAAACAGGGGGGCAGGGAGAGGATATGGGATACAGCCTGGGCCCCTGATGCACACTTTCATGAGCTAACAGATGTGGTGTCAAGATTTGGCCTTCATAAAACTGGTAGACAAAAACAGTCTGAAGGGTCTGATTCTTTAAACCCAGCTGGGCTGAGGGCAAACAGCTGCACTGAACTCCACTCATGAGCATGAAGTCAAGCTAAAAGCAGAAGAGGATTCACCACTTCCCACGGCGACACAGGGAGAACCATTTTCCAGCTTCCCTTGGGGCATGCAGTGTCACTTCTCAGCTCTCACTTCCACTCCACACGGTGGGCAAGTAGGTCACAACAGCCCTCGTTTTTGCAGAGAGAGCTGGCCCCCACCGCGGGCCAACTCGGCGTCAGGCATGACACTCTGCCCAAGATCAGGTACGGGTAGCAAGGAAGCTGCGGCACTATGCTTCGCTCCCACCAGGTAGCATGGGGACCTACATTTGCCACCATGCTTGCACAGCTATTGAATACCCAAGCAAAAAAGACTAGAGGAGCCAGAGTCCATCTGCATGTGCCGATGCCACGTTAGGAGGGACGCTTGTAAGTAATTAAGCGAATCTTCCCTTTCAGTGACTCCGCTGCCCACAAAGCTACCTGGGAAAAGCAAAAGCAGCCTTGGAGAGATGCTGTTTTCTGCATACAACTCCTGACACAAGTGAAGGGAGGGAAAGCAGATGTGCCCTCTCCCTGCCACTGGGACACACCAGCCAGCTCAACGTCTACCTCGTTCAGCAATTTCTCCCATGACTATCCCACTGCTGCCAACAGGACTGCTTGAAAGTTAAGGCGGGAGAGTTCAAGCTCACACAAATTAGGATTTGTATTTGGTAATTTAAATATAGTTTTGTCACAATGGCTTCATATATTCATGCATTTTGCAAAGCTTTTAAAATTCAGAATTCCTTATTGGTCAATGAGTACCTAAGCAACTCAGCAGAATTATTAGCTTTAAAGTATTTATAGCCCTTTCCTGCCCAATTCATTATCCCTGTGGGTTTGGGAAAGCAACAAACTCTTTCTGGAACACCATATGCCAAAACTAGCTGAAATTTCATGACACTTAAGAACCCAAGGAGACAGTTTAAACCACAAGGAAGGTTTTCTATTCTTTCCATTGCTGGTGAGGTTTTCATTTCCCCATGCCAAAATAGCACAGGAGTTACACATCATGCAGACATTGCGAAGTTGAGTTGGGCTGTTGTACGTTGTTCATCTCTCCGCTGTTACTCCAACATAAAATGACATAAGAGCAAAATGAAACAAAACCCAAGCAGTTTAAAGTGTGCTTTGGATTCCTCTTGAAGCAAAGCCTCCTATTCTATGTACTTAGTGAAAGCAAACCTGGCTCGATTGCGTAAGTGTAATAATAAGCAAATTATTCTTAATTTATCAAGGTCTTGCAAATTGACAATGCGAGCCTCAGTTTAAAAATAAATTACCTCAGCAGCTCACTGGTGTGGTTTCAGAATATTTTTAGCATCCACCCTGCTTCAAATTGGACATGATTCCCCAGGTCCCCCATCTTTAGTAGTCAACCTGGATGCAAAGTGTTGTAACACACCACTGCTTTGCAGGGAGCTACACAAGAAACTGCCGTTTAGTTGACCAGAAAAGCCCATGTGAATAACTAGAGGAACAAAGCTGCCAGCATTGGCCAGAATCTCAGGTTATGTGTCAGGAACCAGAGTCTGTACTGCAAAAAATCTGCACAACCATGAGCAAGCCCACAGTGTTCCTACACGGCTACCAGTGATACCAAGGTAGCTTACAAAGTTGCACTTTGTTTAAACTGGATGAAGCTGTTTCTACCTTTTAACTTCTTTTGCCTATTTTTTTTCAGTTCCACTATCTTTCTGCAAATAAAAGAGTATTGGAGGAATGTTTCATAAAGTGCTGTACAAGTCTTATGCTTCCTTCAGCCAGTACGTTATTAGAGTGCAGAAATATTAGTGTACAGCGACTGCTCATCTGTATCATCTTATCAGTGAGCAAGGCAAAAAAGCAGCATACGGTTATGCAGAAAAATGCCAATGGGTGAACATTAGTATTGAATTATATCTGTATGTCTGTAATATTGTCTCTGCTGAGTTTCTATGATGTCAATAAGTGCAACAGAGCTTACTTTTTTCAGTTCTTAATTGCGGCAATTCAAATTTTCTATATGGAAATATGTTCACAGTCACTTTTTGACTCAAAAGAGATAGTGTTTATATTTTAGGAATGTGGAACCATAAAAACCAGAGGGCTTTCAAAAGCCTGTCGCCAGAAGACATGCTCAAAAAAAAAAAAAAAAAAATCTCCCATTTGCAATGCAGCACTTGACACCCCGCAGAAGCCTGTTTCAAATGATAGGAATTTTGCACATTTTGACTGATAAATATTTGACTTAGGAATCACCTGAGGTCGACCAGCTGCTCTGATGTGATCCCCTCTCCCACTGCTTGTTGCCAGGAGTGCTGCTGCTGCTGTTTAGCTTCAGAGCATGTCCCCCGAGGGATGACTGATGAGTGTTACTAAACAGAAAGACAAAAAGCAGATCAGACTATCTTGCACGCAGGAACACAGACTGGAACAGACCTCTGAGGCGACTGAATCGAGATCCCTGCTGTGTGATATAACGCTCCTGATAAACAAAAATTTGATATTCATTGCTGCTCCAAGCAGGGCCACCCAGTAATGAGAGAAGATGATGGTGGGGACAGTCTCCTCTGGGCAGTCATTCTGGAAGATTACAGAGATTCCCAAGCCATTACAAAATATCCTGCTCTATGTAATTCTCCCTTGGCCTCTTCACATCTGCATCACTCCTGATTCCAAAATCGCATGGCCTTTACAAATAGCAAAACCTGCTCCAGTACCCTCCTAAAGATACATCATCACCCATTTACCAACAGAGAAAGGAACGCATTGGACAGTAAAACAAGCTGCCAAGCTTGCGAAGTAGAACAGTGGCTCACCCAGAAGCCCAGGCTCAGAAGCCACTGGCTTGTTAACGTTGTCATTTACTTACATGTTTCTTTTCTGTTTTGCCTCCTATAATTCCTAAGTAGAGAGCATTCAGGGCTTGACTTCACTTGAAAGTTATTTCAGATGATGTTTCTGACTCTGGCTCATCAGAAATGCTGCACGTTATTTTGTTATGTCAGCTAAATCTATTTCCCTTTCAAAACTCTCCAAGCCTAGTTTCTCACAGCATTATGTTCCCTGATTAGACATCCAGCGGGGGCTGTCCTTTACTGCTGAGCTCTCTGTATCCTTGGTCTTTTCTCCTGGGATATGAAAAAAGTACACTAGCCTTAAGGGCAGACTGCCAAAACAGTCAAGATACATCTACAGACAGCCTGTTCAAGCTGCTACCAGGCAAAACAAAGAGACAGGCACAAGTTCCACAGTTGTAAGTGCCTATACAGGGGGTTGGGGCCAGAGTATCCAGGCACTCAACTCCCCTTTGGAAACCAACGGCGCCGGCGCTGATGTAGAGCATTTGCAAGAGCATCCAGGCAGCCCTGAGCAGCACCACTCCCACCTGCCATCAGTGCCAACCCGCTTGGCTCTCAAATGACCTGCGCCTTCAGCGGCCATTTACGTGAAGGGAAAGTAAAGCATCACCAAATCACGAGTTCAATGACTGCACAACACACTGCCCGTTACCTGGGAAGCGGATGCACAACTTGCACGCAACCCACTCGGGCATGCCAAACAGGCTGAACAAAATTAAACAATCATTGCAAGAATTACTACAGATGGAACAGCCCTTAAATATTAAAAATACTGTTTTCCAGCAGAAGACAGAACTAAAAGGAGGAGGAGATCTACAAGAGGCTTGTTTCGCTGTAAATCAGTTCTGTGAATCATTAAAAGGAAACTGGCTTAGACACTTCCTTCAGGTTTAAGATCAGGAAGTTTGGTTAGTTATTTTTGTGTACAAACTGACTCAAAAGACAAAGTAATTGTAACTGCTATTAAATGAGGTATGAACGCATGTCAGTTTTGTTGATACTTGAGGTTATGGCTTTGTTCTTAATAAATTTGCTTTAGTTTTCCTATTGACAATAAATCAGCATTAGTATAAGCATAACATGCTTAAGAGCTTACCTTGAAATGCATCTCTGATGGCCAGGCTGATCCCTGCTGTAAAATTTAGAGGTTGTCCTTTCTGGAACCTTAAGGATTTAATCAAATATTTTAAGTTTGCTACTGATATTTTAGACTCAGTTGATAAATCTAATGCTTACCCTGTATCAGTGCAAAAATAAAACTAACCAACATAAATAACGCTTCAGTGGGACCCGTGGAGAGGTCTTCCATGATACCAACACTAGAAGATGCAAGTCAGCAGCAGGTGCTTCCAATTTGCTCCAAGCCTGTGCTATCAGGTGGTTTGCACCTTTTCTTAAGAGTCAGCATTATCCTTAGTCAATATTTAAAGCAGACAGGGAAACACATCTACAGTCACTTAATGCAGCTTTCCCTAGGTGGTGGGTTAGCTTACGTAAAGGGCAGGGGGAAGAGAGACACTCCCCCACAACTGCAAAGTAATAAAATGAATACACGCACACATGCACATATGCATCCCCACACAAGTATTCTTGTACTTGTTCTTAAGAATTCTGCTAAAAAGAGAAATACACCATCACCTGAATTATACAAACTAAGGAGCTTTTCTGCAGCAAGCCAGATCTTTCACAGAAAGGGCAGCTACAAATACTTGGTCTAACAAAAGAAGCGTATCTGCGTTCGCAGATCCCGCAGGTATTCTATACATACACATCAACTCGGAACACTGACCTGCTTATGAATTCTTACCTTCTTTCTAGATTACTGAGACCCAGTAAATGTACAAGCAATGAGATTTTCACTGCGTTTCATGAAGTCCAGGGGATGGATACCACACAGCACAGAGGAACCGCGTGGAATGCTACTAAGCACTGACAGGGCCAAACACCCTGCGTTTCACGTACCTTTGGGGGTTGTTCTTCGTTTTGGCTCACGCTCCAGAACACGTCATCCTGCACAGGGCTGAGTGGTGTCGTCACCATATCTGACAGTGAACTGCTGTGGTACACATCCTTACTAGCCCGGAAATTTTCACACTTGAAACAAATGAAATACATGTTGAATTGCACTTCCTTGCCTATGCAACAGGCCCCAGTCTCAATAGACATTAATGATTCTGTTTGCGAGATCAAATTTTTAGTAAATGTACAAGGAGTATTGCGTTTGGATATAGCCCTACTCACCTTGTTCACTGTGAAGTTACTCATTTCCAGCGTATCAGCACGCTAGGCACAAATATTTCAAGGTGAAGAGTACAATAAAAAGAAATAATATGTACAGCATAGATGTTTTTACATCTCCCCTTCTTAATTCTATGGAGAAGCTAATAGGTCGTTTGCAACGCACAGTGACTAGTTAACTGGGTGATGCAAAAATTACTGTTGAGTAAGTGTATTTCATTCAGACCTTAACAATGCTTCCATTTCAGAATTTAGATAGTATAAGCACCGGGGGAATCCACCACCCCTAGGTTAGACATTGACTTCTAAACCAGCCTTTGCAAGCCCACCATCAGCCTAGAGTCAATGCAGACAAACTGCCAGCTGGAAGCACTTTCAACTCTCCAGTGCTTATGAGGGTGCCTTGGCCCTCCTCTGTAACAGACTTTTCAATTACTTGAAAAAAATTGAACTTGAGAATGCAGTAAAAAACAAATAAGAAACTATGCTTAGATGACACCTCATGGGTAGTCATGTCCAGGTGCTCCCATTGCGACTGCCTGTGTTTAGAAGATATTTTCAAAGGTATCCAATTAGAGCATTAGGACAACAAATGCCCTAATTGGGGCGGGGGGGAAGCAATCAAACCATTTCCTTACAAAATCTTCATTCCAAGGGAACAAGAAGTAAGCAGTGTAAAACTTATGCTAAAATACTCAAAATTTGGTCCTCTGATTCTTTCTACATTTGAAAGAAGGGGGGGTAGGCGGTGGGGGTGGGGAAGAAGAGAAACGAAGGAAGGGTCCCTTAAATTCTACACACTAAAGATCTATTTACACCGGTGTCTTCCAAAGGGCAAGAAAGGCAGAGAGCTAAAAATGTCAACTGAATGTACTGATCCTCCCTGAAATGAGAAATCCTCTTGGACACAAGACCAAGACAGAACACACGGAATCATGGAACAGTTTGGGTTGGAAGGGACCTTTTAAGACCATCTAGTCCAACCCCCCTGCAGTGACCAGCGACATCTTCAACTAGAGCAGGTTGCTCAGAGCCCCGTCCAACCTGACCTTGAATGTTTCCAGGGATGGGGCATCTACCATCTCTGGGCAACCTGTGCCAGTAAACGCTGCGTGAGTTGGGCCTGTCTTGACGGATTGCTATGCTAGAACCAGTTTGATGATACAGAAAAAGAGAAATGCCTGCAGCTATACCACTTTGTGCTTTATCTTGTCAGACCACCCATGCAAAGCAGGACTGGTGCTCTCCAGAGACACCCGCAGCTGGCAGGAACACCACAGGTTGATGTCCTTCCCACACTGGGAGGGAGCCCATGCCCCACCCAGCATGCTAACATGCCTCTGCTGGAAGGCACCTCGTTCCCAAATGCATGGTAAGACCAGCATCCCCACCACTTGCAGGCCTAAGAAAGAGGCTGGCAATTTTTGTCCAAGTCAAAGTTCAAACTCATCTCCCAGTTGAGTTACTACAACTCAGATCAGAGGCAGCTGCAGTTCAATTTCCCCAAAGAATGACTCAGACAAATATTTTATTGATTTATCAGTCTGTAAAATTCTCCAGTTGCCCAGTCTTAAAAAGTAAAACACAGTAACTGAGAACTGCGCACAACTTTTCAATAATATAATATGATTATGAACTCCCTATAACTCTACAAGACTAATTATTTCATGGGAACAATGTTCAAAAATCACTTAAATATTGACAGGTAGTAATTCTAAAGCTAGCTAAAAATGACAAACATCCATTCAAATGTCCCGTCACAACTTCCCAGACCAGCATGGCAAAGTCAACAGTCCCGAGAAGCTCACCTAGTTAAATATTCAGGTGCTTTTTCTGCCTTTTTGGGACAATATGTTTTGTTGACTCCCTTTGCAGAGAATAGCTTTTTCAGCAGTTATAACATCTTATAACCCATGTCCTTTCATTTTGTCAAAATTACTTTTTTGTCCAACATGATTGTCACTAATAATAGTTTTTAGTTAACCAGAATTATTTCAACAGCAAAGTGTTCCCCTGAAATGATTCATCGTGGGTGTAGGAATAGGTTTTATAAAAGTGTATTATTATCAGAATGTAGGAAGATTTTTTTTTCCTTGCCACTTTTTCAACAAGATACTTACATTTCTTCCTAAATTCCAGCTTTTGAGTCCTGAAGACTGCCAGAAAGCTATTTGTGCTTAAAAGCAGTGATGAGCTTTGCTGAATCATTATATAAGTGGATGAATCCACACTCTGCAGATGGCTCCCACATACCTTCTTTGGGCAGAGAGAGACCAGTACACTGGTTCTGTGTAAAGCCAGGAAGTGATGCCTGCTTTTGGGTTGACTTCTGTAGGACCTACAAGACCTTGCAGTTCCACAGCAAGCCCAAAATGTCTCGTATAACCCCAAAAATCATAGTGCTTGATATTCCCCTTAAATTTTACAGATAAAATAATTTGTACGGGGGACTTTTTTTTTTTTCAGAAAAAAGCACCTGATTCTAAGCTACTCAGACTTGAGCCTTAAATTGTTTTTACTGTAAGTAATACTGAAAGAACAGCAGCTCCTCTCATGCACGGAAAGCACTGGCATACAAAGTGTTACCTACTATGTGTCTTCAAACCATAAAGGCACACCTAACAGTGCTAAGGAAAAGGATCCTTTGCTCCCTGAAATTATAACATAAGGCGATATAGTACAAAAATTACTAGAGTTAGTTTAAAAAGATTTAAGAGCAAGAAGTTTTGAACAGACAGGCTACACTGCTGTTTGGAGGATGCCTCACTTAGTAATTTGAACTGAATCTACATACAGGGGGCAGATAAGTGTTATAACATATGGCGATATAGTACAAAGATTAATTACTAGAGTTAGTTTAAAAAGATTTAAGAGCAAGAAGTTTTGAACAGACAGGCTACACTGCTGTTTGGAGGATGCCTCACTTAGTAATTTGAACTGAATCTACATACAGGGGGCAGATAAGTGTAATTGTTGTTACAAAACAGCATAAGAAAATGGATTTTCTTAAGCTTCTGAGCAGATTTGCTCTGGGATACTGGATCAATCCATGACCTAACGCACAGCTACTTCAAATGTTGTTAGCTTTCTTGTTCTGTTTCAGCCACATTACTCCAGACAATAGAGGAGATCTCTCTCGCCAATCCTACAGGAAAACCACAAAGTCGATTAAAAAATGGAGTTCATTTCAGATGTGAGCTAAATTCCTCCACTGGTCAGGCAGCAGGAGACGCTGGGCAGAGAAACAGACTCAGGGACTTTGTTCAAGAAGTCTCTGTGAAATTCTGCAGGCAGCCCAAAACGGCTCATCCCACATCATCACAGAGCGCCAGATCTGCTACTGCACTGCAGCAAACACAAAGCAGGTACAAAACAGGTGGAGATGGTACACTCTGATCTGGTAATATCTTACATTTCCCTTACCAGGCAGATAGGATACAAGACACTGAGAAATCATGCTCCCTGCACCTCGGGGGCTGTGTTAAGATTTCCAGTGAAATAATTATGAGAGAGATCTAGGAAACCAGGATGTGCCACAAAATCTCACAGATGATGATCGCTTAAAATAAGAAGTAGTTTTTGTCTGAGCAGAGCAGTGATGACAGATGATCCCTCTCTGACAAACCTGGCTGGAAGTTCTTCAGCACAGACATCTGTGATGAATTCAGCTTGCATTTTAACTCTGCAGTTCACTTTTATTTTAAATCAACAAGGTAACCACGTATCGAACTTCACAAGTATATCGCTGTGAGTCTTTTAATCTCCAGGTGACTAACTGGCCCATCACTCATATTGCCTTAACACTTCATCCAGTTAATGCAGGCAGCATATCCAACATGCCGCTATTAGCGTCAGCAGCTGCTGCCAACCAGCAAAAGGGAACACAGCCCTTCAGAAGATTTATAAGTTGCCCATTGAAGTTCATCTGGTCTCCGTGCTAACATAGGAGGTAGGAGTACAGATTGGCTTCTCCCTGTCCACAGGGTCTCTGTCAGTTGGAGCACTGACATGTCAGCGGGTAACAGGGCAGCTAGCAGCGGGGAATCAAATCACACGGTAACAACTGTATAGCACTTGCTGCTATTATCCTTGAGTAACACCATCACTTTAAACAGCATAAAATTTTTACAGTGTAGTTTCCATCAAGGAATGTGGAAGAGGTTGGTAAATACTGCTTTGTTCCTCATCACTCCCCTCCGCAGCTGGGAAAGGTACTACCAAATAGAGAAGCATGGGCAGGCTACAAAGGAATGAAGTGACTTGTCCTAGGTGATGCAGCCAGTCTAGGACGTAGTTCCTTTCGTCCCAGGAGTGGCACTTTAACAGGGCAGGACTATCCTCTGTACAGCCACTGTGCTCCTGCAGATGCTCTGCAATCCACTACGGACTCTCCCACTTCTGTTGCAAGGCTGAAATATTCGCCTCAAGGAAGCTGACAGCCTCTACCCAAGGCTAAGATACAAATGTCCTTCTTGTAGACCTTGCAACAGCTCTCCAGGGATTTGATGCTACAAGCCAGGCCATCAACTCAGCCCGGTTACAATACTTGTGTCTTGAAATGACAAACAGGTCCTGGAGAAAAGGATGTGAGAAGATACACGAATATTTTCCCAAGTAAAAGCGATCAGGTGAAACAGGGCCTTTCCTCTCCCAACTATGTCTACGGTGATTTTTCCATCATCACCAAACAGCAATCTGAACAGGGAGGCTTTGACCTACAGACGCTAACAGCCAGCTATTATCTGCCTCCCCCAGACACGTGCCAGGGCAGAAGGCCAGGGGAGACCTGAGCCAGGGAGCCTGATCCACGAGGGACCTTGGGGAAGGAAGAGCTATGGAGTGGTTTTTGAAGCACAGCCTGAGAAAAAGGCAGAACATGAGAATGGTGCGATGAGGAGGGCTGACTCAGAACATGTTGAGCTTGACATGGCCAGTACAGGAGCTGCTAACAAGGGCATGACTTTTAAGGCACTTCCATATCTTGCTTTTTAAGGCACTGTCTGTATCCTGCTGGGGAACTTCAACCACCCTGACATCTGCTGGAAAAGTAGCACAGCAAGCTGTAGGCAATCCAGGAGACTCCTAGAGTGTCTGGAGGATAACTTCCTGTGCCAGACAAGTGAGCTAATCGGTGATGTCAGGATTGGCGGTAGCCTGGGCTGCAGTGATCATGCACTGGTGGAGTTCACAGACCTGAGGGATATGGGGCAGGCAAAGAGCAAAGTTAGGACCCTGAATTTTAGAAAATCAAAATTCCAGCTCTTCAAGAAATTAACCAATAGGACTCCCTGGGAAACTGCCCTCAGGGACAAGGGAGCAGAACAGAGCTGGCAGGCGTTTAAGGATGCTTTCCACAGAGCGCAAGAGCTCTTGATCCCCAGGTGTAAGAAATCAGGAAAGGAAGGCAAGAGACCAGCATGGCTGAGTCGAGACCTGCTGGGCAGACTAAAGGGCAAGAAGGAAATGCACAGGCAGAGGAAGCAGGGACAGGGATCCTGGCAAGACTACAGGGATACTGCCCGGTTGTGTAGGGGTGAGGTCAAGAGGCCCAAGGCATGGCTGGAGCTGAACTTGGTGAGGGATGCAAAGAATAACAAGAAAGGCTTCTACAGGTATGTCAGCCAGAAAAGGAAGGTCAAAGAAAGCGTACCCGCCCTGATGAACGTGACTAGCAAACTGGTAACAACAGACAAGAAGGCTGAGGTACTGGCAACCTCTCTTCCCACACCTCTCTAGTAGATGGACCACAAGATGGAGACTGGGGGAGCAAAGTCCCTCCCATTGTAAGAGAAGATCAGATTCATGACCTTCAGAGCAACCTGAACGTGCACAAGTCTATGGGACTTGATGAGATGCATCCCAGTGTCCTCAGGGAATTGGCTGATGTAGTTGCCAAGCCACTCCATGATATTTGAAAAATCACGGCAGTCAGGTGAAGTCCCTGGAGACTGGAAAAAGGGAAACACTGCACCCATTTTTAAAAAGGGTAGCAAGGAGGACCCTGGGAACTACCAACCTGTCAGCCTCACCTCTGTGCCTGGGAAGATCATGGGGCAGATCCTCCTAAGAAGCTATGCTAAGGCACACTGGAGGACAGGGAAGAGATTAGAGACAGTCAGCATGGCTTCACCAAAGGCAAGTCCTGCCTGACCAACCTAGTGGCCTTCTATGATGGAGTGTCCGCATCAGTGGACAAGGGAAGAGCTATAGATGTAGACTGTCTGGACTTCTGTAAGGTCTTTAACATAGTCCCCCACAACATCCTTCTGTCTAACTTAGATATAGATTTGATGGGTGGATTGTTCGGTGGATGAGGAATTGGCTGGATGGTCACATATAGAGAGCAATGGTCAACAGCTCAGTGTCTGGATGGAGAACAGTGACAAGTTGTGTCCCTCAGGGGTCCGTATTGGGACCAGTACTGTTTAACAACTTCATCAATGACATAAAGGGATCAAGTGCACTCCTAGCAAGTTTTTAGATGACACCAAGCTGAGTGGTGCAGTTGACACACCTGACGGACAGGATGCCATCCAGAGGGATCTGGACAAGCTCAAGGAGTGGGCCCAGGTGAACCCCATGAGGTTCAACAAGGTCAAGTGCAGGGTCCTGCACCCAGGTCGGGGCAACCCCCAGTATCAGCACAGGCTGGGGGTGAAGGGATGG
>NW_010522699.1:50883-59349 GCF_000687285.1 Phaethon lepturus
TTGGCAATGAAAAGCTGGACACGAGCCGGTAATGTGCGCTCGCAGCCTAGAAGGCCAAACGTATCCCAAACTGCATCAAATGCAGTGTGGCCAGCAGGGCGAGGGAGGGGATTCTGCCCCTCTGCTCTGTTGAGACCCCACCTGGAGCACTCCGTCCAGCTCTGGAGCCCTCAGCACAGGGAAGACATGGACCTGTTGGAGAGGGTCTAGGGGAGGGACACAAAAATGATCAGAGGGATGGAACAGCTCTGCTGTGAGGACAGGCTGAGAGAGCTGGGGTTGTTCAGCCTGGAGAAGAGAAGGCTCCAGGGAGACCTTATGGCAGCCTTCCAGTACTTAAAGGGGGCTTATAAGAAAGATAAGATAGGCACAAACCTTTTAGCAGGCCCTGTAGCAATAGGACAAGGGGTAACAGTTTTAAACTAAAGAGAGGGTAGATTCTGACCAGATAGAAGAAAGAAATTTTTCACACTGAGGGTGGTGAAACTCTGGCCCAGGTTGCCCAAAGAGGTGGTAGCTGCCCCATCCCTGGGAACATCCCAAGTCAGGCTGGACAGGGCTCTGAGCAACCTGATCTAGTTGAAGATGTTGATGATGTTGCAGGGGGGTTGGACTAGATGACCTTTAAAGGTCCCTTCTAACCCAAACCTTCTGTTATCCTATGATCTTCCATGTAGGATGTTCACCAGAAGCTCATGCCAAGCAAGATTTCAGTGGCCAGCAATGAGAAAAGCTTGGGATAACACAACCTAGCCTCGTAGTAATAACCCAGAATCACAGGTAGCCTCAAAGAAGTAACACCAGTTACTTACAGTAACAGGCCCACCCTGCTGCTAGGGCTCAGTGGTGGGGCAGCAGATATGCTCTGAAAGCAGCTGAGCTGAAACTAATAATCCATCCTCCTCTGCTGTCTGATCTTTCCCCTTTGACTCCAAGATCCAACGCACAAGGAAAAGAGGCCACAAGATGCCACAGCAGCACACAAATGATGCCCAAGCCTGAGCTGAATGCCACTCTGCTGTGGGTACCGCTAGCTAAACGCTACAGAAGCAAATGGAGAGATGGATCAGAAGCTGTACATGCATTTGTCCAGGGGTCCAGCACTATCGGCGAGCTGCCAAGAATAAAACAAGTGCTATGATTGTATCTCCTTGTCGAGGGGATGAATGACTGCACAAATGAAGTGCTGGGGGGAACTGTAAAGGCAATAAGATTATTCCTGCCACTGCATGTTTTCAAAGCAAGTGGAGATATCCACCTTAAATGAGCTGTGCTCACACTTATAGTAGTTTATTCCATTTCTACTTGCTGTCTTGTTTTTCTTTTGCTCACACATGCTTACAGTCCCTATAGAAGAGAATGGAGATAAAAGTAACTGCAGTCTAAGCTACTGATTTAATATGCTGCAAAAAGAGTAGGACATGGAAACAAAGCTGAGTTTTTGGGCACACTGTGAGAATCCTCAGCCACCTCTCTCAGAACTGGTAGGAATAGCAGGAGTTAAAATGTTTTGAGAGAACGATTCCAGTGCAGAACTTCATCAGAGTGCCTTCACTGTACAGGTGCTGTTTAGGTACTACTTCTACCTCTAATACTGACATTTTTTAAGTCACAGACCTTCTGGGCTCTATCCACAGACAAAATCTGACTCTGTATTTGTCCTTAATTGCATCTCCATATTTCAGATCACTAACAATCTTGCTTGTTTATGTGGTCTTCAGGGATACAAATTTTGGCTTTGGACTTGTTTTGTAAAGTGCCACATAAATAATACATCATCCAGGGACTGTAACAGCACAGTCATTCAGGCTTTCTGCGAAACACTTAAGAACAGTAATCAGCATCATGGAATCAGCATCAGGCATCAAGTATACAAAAATAACTGCTATCTAACCCTGATCTGCAGTGCCCAAGCATAATTCCACATAGAACTTTGCAGCAGGTGGTGGCACTAATTTGCACAGGCCTCAGTCATTTGTGCCAGGAGCGAAGGGAATCAGGTTTTGGACATGCTGTTCCACTCAGGAACCACCCATGCTTATTCCTCCCCACCTGGGGCAGCAGTGCCTTACCTGTACTAACACAGCTCTCTGCAGCGCAGGGGTGCAAGGGCTGGAGCTGCTGCCAGATCCCATCCTGGCATGTGGCGTGGCTTCGTGCCCCAGCACCGCTGGCCAGTAGAGGGAAGGCTGGATGCTGTCGCTTTGCTTTTTTCGGTCCTCGGCCTGAGAAGGAGAAAAGCAGCAGCATTTTGCACACTGAGCCTCAGGCTTTGCAGCCTGGATGTTCTCCAAGAGCGGCACAGCTGCGCATCGATTCTGACGGACCTCCCCATCGGGCAGAGGTGAGCCCTGGCACGACAGGAACCATTACTGCCTCTCCATTTGCAACTCTTCCTTTTCCATCAAGTTTCCAAACTGCAGCAAGGAAAAGGGCTTCAGTTGCCATGTGCTGTATTCTAGGCCATCCCATTTGCTGCAGGCTGGGACTTCAGTTGGGAGGAATCATCTGTCTATATTTACTTATCCTTGACAACATGCAGCCTGTTTTGCTGTGCATTTATTACCCTCTTCTACATCGTTGACACTACTGCATGTTGCTTTCTACTTTAAAACATTTTTAACACTATCTTTTGGTATGCTACTTGCACTATGGAAGAGACTGAAGAACATGATCTAGAAGGAGTAAAGGTCCTTTTATTTCCTGAGGGTATTGCTCATTACAAAAATCTTTATCCTACGGTTTTGACCCCACTACTCTTTCCAGTTTCATTCAACATGACTAATTCCCATTCTCTAGTGTAAACCTTCAGCATATATTCTGATTCAGCAGCCGAAATAAGCTCTATACAGTAAACTAGAGATTAATGTCACAAAAACACCCAGTTAACCGTGTTTGGGTGGGCATTCGTAATGGTATCTCTCACTATACCTGGATGTTTGTGCCTATGTCAGGGAGGTAAGCATATTCTTAACACAGCCTAGGAAACTGCTGAGGAGATGGAAAGTGATTCCATTTAGTCTCACAGATCTCAACTGGGAAAAAAAAAACCCAAAAACCAAAAAACAAAAACAGAACACCAATCTTCCCCTACCCCCAAATCTTATCAAAACAAGCAACCACAGCCAAATACCGTGAAATTCTAGCCCCAGTGAACTCAATTGTTATACTACCCTTGAGGCCAGCTTTTCACTACTTGCAAATCCTAATAATGAAAGACAAATTCTACTATAAGTGAGAAAGAAAATGTAAAGCTAGATATGATAATTTACCTCCCATCCCTGCGCCCAAAGGGTGCTTGCATGCAATATATCACGATCCAGATGCAAACTCCTGCAGCTGACACTCTGGGCTCCCAGAACTGATGCCAGCCCCCATCCAGTCACTGAATTAGTGCAGCATCAAGCCCGAGTCAGGAGTCCTTGCCTCTCGGCTCAATAGCTCCGGTGCCGGTGGGACCAGGTACAGCACAGGGTGAGCTCACATCTGCACGCACCAGGGAAAACCCACCCTGACCTGCCTGCGGCATGATGAGTGCAACGGCAAAGACAAGGAACTCCCAGGAAAGGGTTCTCTGTCTCCAAACATTAAACTTGAGGCTTTGTAGGGCTTTAGGGTTTTTTGTCTGTTTGTTTTTAATGCCTCGATACAACAATAATTCTGGAGAGTTTTTGTGTATCAATAATTGATCCTGCAAATGCCACTGAGCACTAAGTGTGCAAACAAAGAACTCACTCTTGAGGAGGTTATCGCTATCCCCATGCAGATCTCTCCCAACAGAGAAACCAGCTTCTCTTTGGCTAATAAACCAGGAAAGATCAATAACAAGAATAAATTCACTGAGTTGTCACTGTTAAAAAGTCAAAACTTAAAAGCACTTTTAAATTGTTGTGAACAATTATGATTGCTGACATAATTACAAAGTTTCAAACTTCAACCAAAAAATGCAACCCTGTACCACTAATTATGATTTTAGTGGAAAGGTCTGTGACTTCTAAGTAGTTCTGAGATTACGTAAGTAATACTGTAATTTGTCCTTAAAACTAGAGGATATTATGGCAGCCATAATGACAAGAGCCTCATATTGTGAACCTAAAAGGCAGGCAGCACTTTACCAGCAACCAGCAATATTTTATTTCACCATTAAAATAAAAGTTAACACTGACTGCACACTAAATTCCATAATACATTTCAGTCTGCTACAAAGGGGTCATTTACAAAACACACACCAAAACCAGAGAGGAGTATTTAAGCTGACATTTTGCACTTCTTTTGACTTTTAATAACAATGAAGTAGAAAAGAAGGTTAAATTAACTCAACTGAGTTGCATTTTCTCCCCACCCACTGAAAGCCTAGCAAAGGCAAAGCATTTCTACTGACTTTGGTGATGTGTATTTAGGAAAAACAGCTTACTTCTCTGGCCACACCCAATTTACTCCCCAGCTGGAATATGACCCAGCACTCCACTATCAAACAAATACTGATTTCAAGAGGAATTCATTCAAATTTCAGTAATGATTTGTTTAATCAGTCAATGCAATAAAGCCTTTGGAGGTAGGGCATTTGTTTTTTTGACAGTTAAGTTGTACTGCAGAATTATTCTCTTGTTTCACAAACTGTTACTCTAAGAAGGAGCTTAATAACTTTTGTTTTCCTGATTTCATATTGCTGCTTAGTTGTATGCAGACTCTATCCAGTTATTAAAATTCATAATTTCAACAACCCTAGCAGTTTCATTTACCTGTTTATCAATAAAGAAAATTTCAGCTAAGGGAACCAGTTGCAGCATGCATACGTGCACACACAAGAAGAGTTGAAAAAGAGGGTACTTGCTTAAAGACTGCAGCAAGATGTTAAGAAGCAGCACTCTGCATTTCTCCTCTGTGCGTGAGCTCTCCTCATGCCTTTGCTTGAGGATTTTGGGAAGATGCTTTGTCATGAATGCAGAGACCATCACATTTACTATTCTACTTCGACACAGTCATCCGAGGAGGCACGTGTGAGCTGCTCAGATTTTTGACATCAACCCAGACTTTAATAACACAACAAATTGCACCAGCTGTAGAACTGGGCTCACAAGTTGTGATTATACCAAAAAGAAAAATAAGTGTGCTGGGAATGATGAGATAACGTATGTGAAACGGACCCGTAGCTTTTCATAATAAAATAACAGTCAGCAGAACAAGTTGGTGGGCAGAAATACTTCCAGAGTTAGCAAAAGAGTGAAATGGATTATAATTCTTAATCAAGGACTACATGTGGCTACCCCTTATCCATCACATCTTATCTACCTAAAACCCTGGGAGACAAAGAACAAGAAAAGGCATCACAGCCTGACAGTGAGGCACATCTGTGCTTGGGAGGCATGATGCCATTCTGTGTCTGGGTCAGTTTTATGAACCCTAAAATCAGGCAAAGACATCTGTTAAACCTCAGATGATACTACCTTAATTCATTCCCCTGTAGAAGACAAAGGAATGACACCTGGTTGACCAGAAGGACCTTGTTTCCCCATTCACCAGTCAAACCCTACTCTGAACTTGAATAGAAGTGACAGAGTGACCTTTCCTTTCCCTTATCCTCTACATCAATGGAAGCCAAAGGCTTTACTGCAGCGTGTGTAGTAAGACACAGGTCAAGCTCCAGATTTAGGTTTAAAGATCAGCCTGTTCTCTGCCTCAGTATTATCGTAGCATCATAAACTGCAAAGCACCAAAATGCTACATTGGCCGAGACAGTACCTCTTTGCTTGTGCTGCTTGATGGAGGATGCACTGCTGAATTTGAACTCTTGGAAGGGTCCTTCTTCTTCTGCTTGTGGTCATGCTGGAGAGAGAGCAGCTGTGTCTGATCTTTGGGGAGAGTTCGATGCACCTTCCTGTTGTGCTGCATATCTTCCACCTTCTGAAAGCAAAGAGTGATGAACCTCAGAGAGAACAATGCCTTGCAGGACAACCACGTTGACTGGCTTTTCAAAGAACAAGGAGAGTACAATTCCAGCAGGGCTGACGGAACAGCCACAACCCCGAGCAATAGGAAGCATGAAGTGACCCCAAATGCTCTGCGTCTGGCTTTTGAGACAGCATGTCAGAAAACCATGTATTTTCTTTTTACTCTTCCTAAAACCAGAGGGCTTTAATCAAACACTCCATGCTTCTGTTTGATTACAAATCAGTTTGCTGCTGCATCATTAGAAAAACATTGTGGCCAAGGTGCCAGACTTGACAGCGAGACTTCAGCATTAAAAATAACCTCTGCTCCATTTCTATTTATGACAAAGAAACGGTCCTGGCTACAACCTGAACAGAAACTGAGGACTGGAGATTTAAGCTTAGGTTGAGCTGATGCTGGAAACTTTCAGGGTAAAGATATTTTAAATTGGATTGAAGTGACTGAAGACCATTTCAGTGCAGAGAAACGGCAGGGACAGGAGTGGGGGAGGCAGTGTCACTGCTGTAGATAAGGAGGATGACTCAGTAACACATCACTTAACTGAAAAGAAGGCTGAATCTGAGAACAAGAGGCAGTAAATGCATTAAAAAAGTCCCTCTCTAGTCTGTGACACAGAGGATGGGAACAGCCTCACGGAACCGAGGAAGACATCAGCTACTGCAACAGGGATCTCCGAATTGCCATCAGTAAATACTCTTTTCATACCTGCTTCTTTTCTGATTTCCTCTGTCCATCTACCATGAACCGTTCATCTTCTACAGCCCTTTTGTCTTCTTTACACCTCTCCTCTTTCCTCTGAACGGCTTTAGCCTCTGGCCACCTCTGCTCACACTCCTGCTGCCTTCGTAGCTCCTGCTCTCGCCTCTGATGCTGGAAGAGAGCCAGGGAATAACACTAACTTATTTTACTTTACTTTTGTACCCACCAATTACTTACACCAGTGTTCATTAACCACCAGGCCCATTTCCTGCCATGCAGTCCCTAACGGGGGATACCCAATACACTGCGCAGCAGCAGCACACAGCCACAAGCTGCCACCACAACGACTGCCAAACTTAAAGTGAAACCTTTACCCTTTTGGTAGCCGAGGGCAGATTTGCTGTTCACTTAAGCAGGCATGCGAGATCTCTGCGATGGCTGGCAGCTAATCTAATGACAAATGTCTTCCTGTCATTTTGAGAAGGGTTTTTCCAGAGTCCCTCCGTTTTGCTGGAGCAGCACTACGTTTCACAAATGCCAGCTTCGGAGTGTTTGCACAATGCTTGAATTTCGTCAGATACTCATGGGAAGAGACACGCTGATGATTTAGCAATGCCTCCAACACCATAGCATGTCAGACAGCTGAAAAGGCAGCAGCTATCTCGTAACATCTTAAACAGAAGCGAGGCCAGGACTCTGGATCAGACAGGCAGACTCTGAATTGGGCAATGCACATGAGAAAGAAATGGGATCTCTCATCCCATCTGCCTGGGCTTCCACTGCCAAACAAACTCAAGCAAAATGCCCTTCCTCTTCACAGCTCAGGGCAGATTGTCAGCAGGAAAAGGACAGAGCCCACTTAAAATCACTGTGTTCAAAAGTGACACAGTTCTCCCAAGGCTAAAGACTCCAGTCCAGGTGGTGCTGACAATTTAACACAGCCTCCTTGCCTTTCAAAGCCTACTCTCTACAGACAAATCTTCTATTTGTGATGAGACATGGAACAACAATACAAGCCAGTCCCTACATCCTCCAGCCTCCTCCTCTGTTCTTTCTGCTGCTCGATCCGTTTCTGCCGCTCTGTCAGCAGCTGCTTCTTGTATTTCTCCTGGTCCTTCAGCTGCTGCTGCTGCCGATGAGGGTCAGAACGGTTTTTGTTCTCCTGCTGCAGCCTCAGAAATTCACGGCGGAGAGTTGACTCCCCTGGGAGATTAACTATGGAGCTGAAACAAAGGGGAGGTTTCTACATGACTAAACATAACATTAAAAAGAGGATACAAGGTGCATTGGGAATTGCTTGTTGTCCTGTGTTAGCAAATTAAGATGTTCCAATAAATCTCCAGCATGCTGTCTATGCATCCAGACTTACTGTGCTACAAAACAGCCTGAAGCTGGTTACTGGGTCTTTCATTTGAGAGTTTCTTCCTTACTGCAGGGGAACTACGCAGCAGCTTATTACAGACACCTTAACACTCAGCAGATATATTTGATAGCTACAAAACGGTTAAAGCTACCAGAGAGGATACAGGAGACAAGGGATTCAGAGCAAGTTAAGAAAGCCATTCTGGCTGAGCAGGGCTGCCTTCAGTGATAACAGCTGGGGCAGTCAAATCTTCCATTCCAGTAATAAAATTAACCTTGGTTCTCCTTCATCTTCATTCAGCTCATCATCTTCCTCCTCACTTCCACTGTAATCATAGTCCGTTTCTTCTAAAAAAAGAGAAAAATAAACAAAGCCCAGTGGAGGATGCTGTTATTTATGATATGATCTTGAACTTTGTTTCCGAGCTCTAAAACTGAGCTATGTGTAGCTCA
>NW_010522699.1:59379-65556 GCF_000687285.1 Phaethon lepturus
CACTGGGAGGCTGAGGGGAGGTAAGATATCCACGTACATAATTCAAAATCTAGTTCAGATAATGTTTCAGGGCAGCCCCTTTACACACTCCCACCTTTTCCCTTGACTGACTGCATTGCTTTTGCAAAACTAACCTATTTCCATAAGCTGAAATAAATTAGGCTAAACCCACAGAGAAATCCAACCCCCATAACAATACCAGCAGAGGGGTTCTTCAGAAAGAAATTTAACTAGGACACAAAAGACTTGTACTGCCCTGCTCTGCTACTGTATACCTGTTGGATGGCTTAAGCTGAGGCCTTCAGTAAATACAAAAAGGAACCCTGGATTTAAGTGAGTAATTAAAAAAAAAGAAACAGGGATAATAAATTAATACTAGTTTTAGTAAAAAAGTTCAGAAGAAGCTGAGCCACACTTTTGAAGTTCTCTTCAAGACTAATATGAAGGCAGCTTTTAAGGGATAATTTCAAACTGATCCTACTCTGCATTGCTGGCTATATGGCATGCTAAAGTGGGACTCAAAAAAAAATTAAGTCACTATTTTTGAGTGTATAGTCTGGAAATTTCACAGTGTTCTCACTTTCAGGGGAGCTTTGATTAAAAATATCACTTTTCAGGTCAAAATATAACTATCTATCAAGAAGTAATGGTTATCATTGCATTTCCCACCGCCACAATGGCATTTGTGAGAAACTCTAACTCGCTGTATCTTTCCATTTGAATGTGCTTTGAGATTCGTAGCTGAAAGAGGTGGCAGAATCAATCTATGTTGCAACAGCAATTTCATTTTAGGCACAAATATCCCTGTTGTCAAAGCAATACTTGGAGCTTATAAGTCACTTTCCAACTGTGTAGTGCTTTCCGAGTTTACCCTCATAGTCACTGATCTTCACAGTGCCCCTGCCAGTATAAAATATACAGAAGAGGAAGAGGGGATAGAGGGCAGGGAAAAATCAGTGGTCAACAGGCTACGGCGCTTCCTCCGCTTTGCACAGCTCTTAGTCTGCTGTGCACGGGCATTTACACGAGTATCATCCCCACTCCAGCACTGCTTCTTCCAGGTTTTGCTCTGAAGAGCAGGCTAGCGTGCGGAACGAACATAGATCTCTTTCTCCTCAGCCACCCTATGAAGTAAATGATTCGTTACTCTCATTTGTGTTTTGCTTGGAGGCCTTCTTGAGGTCTCCTGTGCACCTCACTGCAAAATGCTTAAAGAGCGCTTCTGCCCCAAAGAACTCGCAAGCTAAAATTTTAGGGGGATGCAACAGGTAAATTAAATGCATTGGGGACAGACAGACGAACTAAGAGACTAGGAAACGCTTGAGTACTACTTAGACCCTTAAGAAAGTAGGGACCTAGCCTTTACTTGGACTCCTCGCTCACATTAGCATTAGGGTTGCTCTCAGTGAATCAGCGTCAGTCAGGCTCCGAAGACTTTAGTATTTAAACACTATTAAGGACCTGGGCTTTGGCAAAGAGATCTTCAAAATGGCCCCTGCGCTATCAAAGACACCACTTTCTCACAGTTTTCCTGGTTCTGATGTTTCAGTTGCATCTGCCTTGTACTCTGCTGCCAAAACTGGAAGAGGACCTACTCTCTGCAGTGCTTTTTATTTCATTTTTGCCACGTTACCCTTTTCTCCTTTTTTCTTCCTGGTCCTGTCCAGGTGGTCTTTCAGCATGATGCGCACTTGCCGTTCATTCTGCATGTCTCGGATGAAAGAATGCTTAAGCAAGGTTTCAGTGGATGGACGATGCAAGTAATTTTTTACAAGGCAGCTTTCAACAAAGTTTAGGAATTTCTTTGACCTGAAAAAAGATAGGAAAGCAGAGGAAAACAATAATCCTTTTCAATTTGTGCACCAAGCACTACCTCTCAGCGATGGGAAGCACTAACTTGCAGGGTTTCCTTTTGCACTGGAACTGCATGAGACAATTTGAGTTTTGCCACCAGTGTGCCTCCTGAGACCAGCACAGCACTGAGGGCGAATGATGGGGAACACCACACCAACTGCCCTCTCGGTGGAGTTACCCTGAATTTACATCCAGATCAACAAAACCACAATCTGGCCAACACAACTCTTTCAAAACTGCCCTTAGCCTTTTGATATGGTGAAGATTTTCTTTATACCCTTCATTTAAAAGGCAAACTACAGTGACTACCATTAGCCCCACAATGTCCATGCAGTTTTCTGACAAAGCACTGACCCCCAAGCAGCCCATCTAAGCCTTCCCTATACTGCGATTTCAGCCACTCATGGCAAACTTCAGCAACTGCGACGACTTCCACAGCTCAGTCTGTTCAAAAGAAGGGCATTGCTTCCCAAAGATAAACTACATCTGCACCTGTGGCTCAACCCAGCACTAGGAAAAGACCTCACAGATCACTGCAAGATTTAACATGATCATTGTCACCGGACAAGAGAGCTCAAAATCCTAAGCCTAAAGGCAGCCGATTTTTTTTTTTTTTTTAAACACACATCTCATTACCATTTTCTGGATTTCAACTTTGGGGGCGGGTTCCGTGGGATGAGGAAGAGCGCTCTCATGGGGTGCATGTCACACAGGGCTGCAAAGGAAACCACAAGCTATTGAAGGGTGCATGTTCCCCCGTGTCCCTCCCACAGCCTGACCACACTGACGCAGCCGGGCCAGGAGCCTGGCTCTCCTGACAGAGAGGACCAGTCCTCCACAAACACTCCCACTTCCAACAGCACAGCATCCGCTGCAGAACCGCACTGTTAGTCAACAAAATTCGCTCTACAGCCAAGAAATAAAGTCTCTGAGTACACAGAAATCTTTCACAGCGATCTGCTGTTGTAGCCAGTTAAAAGAGGTTTGAAAGAAAGGCTGCATGGCAGGAACAAGTACAACTTTCTTCATATTTTTTATACATAAGGCTTCAGAAGGATGTAAAAAAGCTCACCTTTCTAACACACCAAAGGGTGTTTTCACATAAATAGAAGTTAAAGTAGGGATTGAAATACTTATCTAGTTTATTATGCCTGGCTCATGGTTCAGACAAATGATAAGCTGAATTTTAACCAAACTCTTAGCTACATCATTCATGGCATAAGAGAAAATGCAGGATGAAGAAAACCTGATGTGAAACGGAGAGCTCGACCTGTGTCACTGGCACAGCGTGTAATGACTAAGCACACATTTGATCTATTCGGTGTCTCAGGGGTGTGAGCACCATTATTAGCCAAACTGCAACAAATTCTACCCATGCATTCAGACGCTGGTTTCTCTCCCGCCCAATGTACTTGAGTGTTACTGTTGTGGAAAGTTGAAGCTACAAAGAGCTCCGTAGAAAGCAAATACCATCACATCTTGTCTACCGCAGGCATTTTGTATGGATTTAGGAGCGTGCTCCATCTGTCACGGAGAAATATCAAGGGTCAGAGGTCTTTCTTCACAAAACAGAGCTGCTGAATGACAACTGACAGAAACTATAGGGAGGCTGATTTCTTGTAACGTACAGGTGTTCAGCAGTGATTCTCTTAACAGGAGTGTACCTACAGCATTACAGAACTAGTAAAAGCGAGAAGACTGTGGTCTGGTAAAGCTTTCACTGCCTTCTATTAATTTCTCTGCCTGCATCCCCCTGCCGATGTTTCTCACATCTGGGTTCTGTTTTTGACTTTTTCCTTTGAATTTTCAATAGCACGAGATATAGTGGGGATGGGGAGGCAGAAGAAGTCTCGTTTCTAGCTATGGGTCCCAGACACTGTTGTACTACAGTAAACAAAACACAGCGCAACAGAATATAATCCATAGCATTTCCCTGCCAAAACTACTGAAAGCATCCACTGCAAGTGGCCTGAGGAATCAGCATGCAAGGCCACAAAGTCTCAAAGAAAACTCCCCACGGACTCATGTCTCGGGACTAAGCTCCAGCTAGGCTGAAGCACAGTCTGAAAGCGCTCCTGAACCCCCGCTGGCTCCTGAGCGCTGCTAAAAACCGAGTCTGACGGGAGACCAGCCAAGTGTATTTTTCAAAAACGCAGCCTACGTGCTCTCAAGCTGAGGCCAGAGTAAAATTTATTTTTTCTCCTGCGCTCTCAGCAGGGACCGGATGCCCCATCACATCACATCTGCTTTGCGGGCACCAGGGTCCTCTGCGGAAAGAAAAATGCACGGGGTCTCTGCGTCTACGCTGCTGCCACCGATCTCTGCCCAACGGCTGTGAGAGGCTCACTGGAGGAGCGAGGAGGGCAGCCGGCAAGCGAGGGCAACCTGTAAGACTATGGCAATCAGCTGTTGGGTTGAGAACGTGGTCATGGGCAGAAGCCGCTACGTGAGCGGGTACGGTATTCATCCCAAAACCTGTGAGCATCCAGTCCCAGAGTACAAATGTAAGCTTTAGGCCTAGGTTCTCCACTTGGACCTAAACCCAAAGCCGCTCTTGTCAAGTTTTTCTGCTAACGTGCCAGTCACTTCTGCTTAGCTGTACCCACAGGCAGGGATCAACAAAGTGATGCTAACAAGAGCCTGAAGAAAAACTTTTTTGTTTCCCTAGAAAATGAAGGCAAGGGATTAAAATACAGACTTAAAAGGCCTAAAAGGAAGAGGAAAGCAAAAGAGTCCAAAAGAGAAAAAGCCATAGATTATTTTTAAAGACACAACCAGAACCAGAATTTTGTACAACTGTGCATTAGCCAAACACGAGTTATTTTAACACAGAACATGTTCACAAAGCATAACCACCCCCACCTTTAGACCAACTCACTTACGAGGAGCTCCTTCGGCCATTTCAATAGCAGTGATTCCCAGAGACCATAGGTCACTCTGCAGGAAAAGAAACATTGCACATTGCAGCTTGCAGCATTCAAGCTTTTTCTTTGTTTGTTTTCTTTTGGGGTTTGGGGTTTTTTTTATTTTTGTTTGTTTTTGTTTTGTTTTTACAGTTTCTCTAGATTTCTCCTGGATTGGGTCGTTTTAGTTGGAATGACATACATTCTGGTCCCTCCCATTCCCTGCTGAGCTTTTAGGAAATGTGCTAATAGCCAGAAGCTTCCCATTTCCCATGCAACTCTGAAAAGCTGATTCATCATTTAAGCAGCCAGCCTCAAAATGCAGACCCGCTGCATTCAAAAAACAAGAGCCAGAATATAGCAGGCACCATTTAAATATATGTCTTAAATCTTTTAAACTGCTTTCATGAGACAGCGAGACACAGCAGTGCCTCACCCCCCTGCTCCTGGCCAAAAAAAATTCTTGGTCATAATGCTTATTTCAGAGCAGTCATTGCTGAGCTTCTGCACTGATGGAACAGAAATTATAGTCAGGCCTTGGGGTCTGACTTCTTCTGTCTGCGAAGTCTCCAGTCACATGTTTTTGGGCACATGAAAGGAGAGCACACCATACAGTCAGATTTACGCCGCAGTACGCATTCAGCTCAGATAAGCTGATAAAGGAAACTCAACTCCAGGTTATCTGGATGCCAAGGGCCAGGTTTTGATCGTCGGAAACACAACCAGTGACTGTAAAAACTTCACAGGTCTCCACTTGATTAATCATGTGCATTGGTTTACTATTTTTCGTGTCTAACCGTAGCCAAATGAGAGGCACGTGACCAAACGAACTTGCAGGGCTTCTCTAAAACTATCTTTTAAAAAGGGAGCAACAGAAGACAAGCCTTCAAAGATCAGAAGCAATATACCATTACATGAATAGCAGCTCATACCCAGCCTGGCACTCTAACCAAATTTGACTTTATTGACTGAGCCTTCTCAGTCCGGCTGCTCTGAACTGCTTTACGCAAGCTGAAAACCAGTTTGCATCATAGCTTGTGGAGAGATTTGACAACAAAACGAGTGGAAATTTAATAGATTCACGATCTTGACTTGTTATTAGGTAAATGACTGAAAAGTAGAAAAGTCCTCTTCGGGGTAGTACCACAGGTTTTGGGGACAATGGGAGAAACAAACAGCCTACAAAGAGTTTTGAGTTGGAGTTTCAAAGCATGAGAGTCAGACAGGTGAAAGGGAGGATGACGACAGTGTTTTTAAAGGTCAGAGTGTATATATACATATTCGTGCATATATATTTTTACTCACTGGTTATAATCTTTATTTTTCTTCTTTTTGGAACAGCAAGAAGTTACAGAGTGGCTTCCTGCTACTTTGCTCATCATATTGCTTGCCCAGAGAGTTGTGGTGAACGGCATTAAAT
>NW_010522700.1:0-13350 GCF_000687285.1 Phaethon lepturus
GGATTGGGGATCGGGTGCCTGGTCCGGCTCTGCCCCGAAGCCTTGGGTGAGCCCAAACGGGTGGTTCGTGCTGCCCGGCACGCGCGTCTCACCCGGGGAGCGGGATGGGGACTTGCTTGCACGCTTTGCCAAAGCCCTTTCTGTAGTCGAGTATAGGAAATCGGAAAACCCCCATTTCATTAAGTGGAGAGAAGCAAAAAGGCTTTCGAAAGAGCGGGGGGCACGCGCTTGGTCCTGATTTCAGAGCATCGCCGTGCGCGTGAGGATCCGAATTCGATCCCTAATTCACACCAGCATAATTCCCACAGACGTTATTGAAGCTGAACCCCCAGATACCACTGCCAAAGAGCTGAATCTGTCAACTGTTTTTTTTAATGAAGTATAACTTAATCTCACTAATCAGTTTTGTTAATAACGATGCACTTGGTGCGTCTGCAAAGGGGTCACAAAGCTGCCTGCAGAAGGTGGGTTGTGGGGACACTGAGCCACACACCAAATAACCGACTGTGGTGGGTCGGAGGACTCGCCATCACGTGAATTTTGCGTCCATGCACTCACCACCATTTCATTCTGCATGACCATGGGCTTCCCACCATTTTTAGGGAGTTTGGCTCCCACTGAGGTCTTAAAGGAAGTAGCTGCAATTCATCAGGTGCATTTTTAAAAACACGATGGGAGTTGCCAGGACCCAAGCACTTTGGAAAACCTTGTCCCACCTTGAAAAACCAGCTCCCATCTCTTGAAAATCTGGTCCACACAAAGCAACAATCGCTTCTCCCCTTGCAAAGGCGAGAAGTCTGTGGCGAAGCAGACTGTCTGGCCCCCCGTGTCTCCCTGCCGGGATTAAGCCTTCAAAGTCGATCTAAAAAAGTAATTTCTAGGCTGACAGATAAGGAGTGTGAAAATGCCACGGGGAACGATTGGCATATGCTCCGGTGGAGACACCGGGCGAGGTGAGCGCTAATTACAGGCTGGCCTGGTGGCAGTACCTGTCAGATGACTCACTTCCATCGCATCCCGCGAGGTTTCTCCTCTTCTCTCTCCCCTCGCACCTCTCTCTGCTGGGCTCTTTCATCAGATGCTGCTCGCTGGCTTCCTCACAAGCCTTGAGGCATTGAGTCACCCGTCATCAGGCAGGAACCTGGCAAAAAGCACCTCGTGGTCCACCTGACACCAATGTCATGCAGCCATCCAGCTCCGCCGGTGGAAGAGTCCCTGCTGGGGGACAACTGAGGAAACAGACTCATGGAAAGGAAAAAAAAAAGAGAGGAAGAAGCATGCAATCTTTACCAAAGCAATTAGAGGGGTTTCTTGCCTGACATAATTCAATACACAGATTAAAAGGGGGCAGAATATACCTGGGATTGATAGAAAACCTCCAAGAACCATCCTCACGTTGACAGTTCATGGCATCCTCCTACTCCTATTTCTGTGTAACAAGTAAAGCCCTGCAAACCACTGAGGTTTTAATGTTCGTGCAAGGTTCAGCAATTCAGCAGAATACCTGATCTCACCTCATTGCTACCTTTGCTGCTTTAGGGGCGTTTGTTTTGCTCAAACTCTAATTTTTTGCTCAAACTCTTATTTTTTGCTCAATTACTCTTACTCTGCTCCTGGCTATAGCAGCCCAAACTGGCGTTTTGGGAAGGAAGAGAAGGTCCTATCAATCACATGGAAATGGAAGCAATATATGGTTTGCAACTCTTACTTCAGAAGGAAGAAAATCCATCGATGGAGGCAAATACTAGCCTATATCAGAAGAATAACCCAGAACAGCATAGGAAACGGAAATCGGAATAAAATGTAGAGGAAGACGGTGCCAGACTTGCCAAAAAGCATTTACTAAAGTCACCAACTCCAGGGAAAGGAAACACAAGACAGGCTCATCTGGAGTGCAGGAAGCATAGCAATAATTGCCATACGGCTCCGACGCAGGGATTAGCACGGGAAACCTGCCGTGGGCATGGAGGTGCCAAAAGCGAGACAACGGCGAGCGGTGGGGAAAGACGAGTCTCTGGTTGAGGAGGGTTTGCCAGTGAAGTCTTCAGGCAAAGACCTTGAGAGAAATCCTCTCCGATATGGCCACTAATGGTACTGACAGAGATAAAACCGCAGCTCGCCGGCGGCACCATGGGGTGTCCTGGGAAGAGCTCACCGTTGCCATCAGAGGTGGTAGCTGAGACCAGGACAGGTTCAAAGAAGCAGCACAGAGACTTGGTTGTACAGGACGCGGGAGGAACAGCGGGGTTTTCCGACACCGACAAAATGAAAGCTGAAAGAGGATGGGTTACGAGGCAGGTCAAAGTTTCAGAGTGAAGGTGCTCAAAGAGGGGATTATTTAACCTCATGAGAAGAGGTAGGAGGTTAAGCCAAGGAAGGGTGGAACTCAGAGCTGCTCTGTTGTGGAATTTTCTGAAAAGAAGTTGAGAAAAATCTCCATCACCCGAGAGACTTTCACGGGAGACTAGAAAGGAGGCAAAGGACTGCTCAGGAAAAAAACGGCCCAAGTGTAGGATGGAGAGTATAATTTTTTTTTTCCTTTCAACACACTTTCTCATTTTTCTGTTTATTCTATTTCATGTAACACTTTCAAAGAGATCAGTCTAAATTAAACATTTCAAGTCTATTGAATAAAGACCACTTTCACGGAACCAAACAATTTTCTTTTCTGCACTTTGGCTTTACCGAAAAGATTTTAGACCTTTGCATTTCTTTCATATGGGAATATTATTTGGACAGCAAATCTATTTCCCACTGAGGTTCTCTCCCAAACAGTTTCTGTTGTCCTAGATGTTATACGCCCCCCAAGCCATTTTCCACCTTCAGAAAAGGAAAAGATTTTATCCATTTTTTTTTTTTCTAAGAGCAGTTCTAGGTGGGCCTGATCCAGTGCAGTGATAAGCCGGGAATACAACGACTTTCAGTCCAGCTAATGTCCCAAACCAAGACAAGAGATTTTCTAGTTTTTTTACTGTTCTAGCTCAAAGAGGTGGTTTTTTTTTTTTTTCTTTTCTAGGTTGAACCATGGTCCTGTTGAAGCCGGTGGGATTTTTGCCACGGACCTCAACAGCACTAGTTTGGCCAGCTATTTCTCTTTTGTTTTTCCCCTTTTCTTCTGAAGGGTCAAGAGTCAATGGGAAACAGATCCCCTTGGCACACAGCAAGCAAGAAAAATGAGAAGCACATGTTTCCCACTCCCAGAGGTACACATGGTGCTGATCCTTTCGAAGAGTTCATTTAGTCTCCTCTGTTCCTCCCAATGAAGGAACGGCAAATTCCTTCGAGTCTGACCCTCCTTTACATGCTCCCGTTGCCATCCTCAACCTCCCTCTTCCATCCCTGCCTCCCCTTCCTGTCCCAGGACTGGAGTTTAAAGGTAGCTCAGCTCCAATTTATGTCCTCAAGGTGACCAGATCTAGAGAGCTCAGTTTTCATGTGGATCCCAAGGACTGGGAAGAAGCTGGTGTTCCCCCTCCAGAGCTGGGTTTGCAGGCTCCTAAGGGGGAACGGAGCCCTGGAAAGCTGCTCCTTTGTTGTTGGACCTAACTATTAGCACTGGCAATTGTCTCCTAATGCATCTCTTACGCTGCCACAGTGAAAACTGGTTTGTGTGATGCTTTTATATCCCTTGCTATGGAAAAACAGAGCTTTGCAAGCCCATACACTGGAAAACCATTGGGTTCCTGCAGTTTATTAAACACTTAATAATTCCGTTCCCACTAGAGCTGACAGCAAAACATCTATTGACTATAGGAGTAGAACCAAGGCCAAAGCATCGGATCGAAGTTGAGATTAATTAATGTCTCTCCAGTGGCTGCCTTGTCCAAGGCTAGGGAGACCCTGTGTGGAGACACGGGGCAGCACAAGCTCTGCAAGTCCACGTGGGAGGAGAGGAGAACCACAAGACTCACCTGCACTCAACAGCCTGGTGAAGGATGCCCTGCACCTTGAGCAGAGCTGAGCCCAGCTGCCTGGAATCTTTGGTTCAAAAGCAAAAAAAAAGTGAAAAAAAAATCATTAGAATAATTTTGGTTGAAATTTCTGCTTTAAAAACAACATAAAACCAGAATTCTAATTACTCAACTTTGACTCTTTTTTTCCCCTATTTCAATTTTATCATTAAGATGTTGGCAAAGACGGGAAAGAGAGGAGAGCAGGAACAGCAAAGAGACATCAACTACCAGGAGGAAAATATTCAGCTTCAATTTTAAAAATTGGGAAGTTACATTTTGCATCTATAATAAATACAGGAATTACACTTTTTGCGGAAAACAGTCATTTTCAATAGGCAACCAAAGCTAGTTTTGGGTGCAAGGAACATATCAAAGACAGGCATCAAAGAAAAGATTATTAAACCAATTCTTTCTCCTCTCCACAAAGACTAACATTTACTTTGGGGGGGGGAGTGGTGGAAGAAAAAGTAGATTCTCACATAACATTATGACTCCCACGATGCCAAGAAGGAGAGGACTTTTCAGCAGAGACACCGAACGCTGCCAGGATCCCAACAGCCCAGTGAGAGTCAAAACCACAGAGAGTTAGAACAAACTTTGGTGTCGTTTATCATTACAGCCCTGGAGCAACTACTACAGGATCCCCTGGAAGGCAAATGCTTTAAAGGCAATACTTTTCAAAGGCGTTCTGCTTTCATGCCGTCTCCTGCCTGTCCCTTCAGAAGCTGCATAAATGATTAAACCAGATTCCTGAAAAGGTGAGTCAGGCTCACAGGACTGCAGATGAATGTTATGGGGGAAGCACCATCATTTTTTCTCCTTTTGTGCCTCCGCACCGACGAGCTCCTCCGTCGTTTTGCCGAGGAAGAGCACAGCACATCTGAAGCAGCGGCGGCAGGCGATGGGTCAGCACTGTGGCATCTCCTCACAGATTGCGTTTAGGAATGTTTTAGGCCAACACAGTGACACAGATCTCAAAGTACCTGACCTATTTCCCCTTAGGCCCATTGTCAGAATCACCTTAAGGACCGATGAAGATGTTTAACCCGAATAGCTTTGGCAATACCCAGAAGACACCTGATCTTAAGTGGGTCGCATCTTCAGCGGAAATCACATCAGGTCCGTGTCAGGACCTTCAACTCAGTTGCCCCAATGCCATCGCAAAGTGGGTTTCAAACTCCCAGCATTTGCCCTCGCAATAAACAAATCCCACCTAATAAACCAAGAGGCAGCCAACAAAGTTATCTTGCACCCAAAGCACCTGCCCCGCACGAATCGGGAGGCGAAGGCGACGGCTCCCCAAACCAATCCATCCCTTATCTCTGTTCCCAGGAGGAGACACATTGAGACAGGAGGGCGAGGCAAAAAGAGGGAAAACAGACGAGTGGAAAAGCAAAAAAAGTGGCATTTTGCATTTCCACCCATGCTGCTGGAGCGGCAATCCTCTGTTGCAACAAGCAAAGCAGCTCAAGTCTGCCGGTCCTAAGCAGTCAGAAGCGGCAGCTTTGCGCCGCTCCCCTTCCACCTCAAAGAGGTTTGTCGGAATACGGCAAGACTCAGGAATAAGCTGAGGGGACCTGGTGTTCATGCCCGATCACCACTTGTAGCATCTTTAGAAGCTGCGATTTTCCTCTGCAGCCGTCAGGAGTAGGAGCCTTTAACAAAAGCTGCGATTTGGATGTGTTTACCCAATTCCAAGAACTAGGACTTCTAAATAAAACCAATCCCAAGTACAACGCAGACCAAATGTGATGAGACAGAGCTAAAAATCATGAAAGTTCGCAACGCTGGTGTTGAAAGAGGAGCCCTTTGTATGTTAATGATCTTTCCCCTTCTGTGCCCAACCGCTAAAGGGCGATTCAAGCGCTCCCTGTGCCGAGAAGATGGGAAATTAAACATGTCCAAGGACAGCCACATATTTTGGCACATTGTTAAGACCTGCCCCACCCCAGGAGGCCACCACGAGGGAGCTATGTTGCTCCAAGGCTCCTTCCTCTCCCCAGTCCCAAAAAGGAGAGGAAACAGCTACTCTGCAGCTATTTCTAGATGCCTGCGACACCAGAAGGGCTCCGAGATGCTTAGGGAGGGGAGGGCTTGGGTGGCACACAGGCTGGGTGCAATCAGAAGGACCCCAAAGCAGCGTCACATGCGGAGACTGAAGTTGTGGTGCTGTCACTTGTCCTGGATCTCTCCTGTCTTTCACTAATAAGAAGCTACACACACACTCCTGCACACATGGACCCCACCCCGGTAAGTCCTCGTGATTCGGAGTTAATGGTTTTACTCCGCTTTGCTGTTCAAAAGCACCACGGCAAAGCCCAGAGCATTTTGCTCATGGTTAAAAAAACCCAACCAACCAACAACCACCAAAAAACAGGCTGATGTATTTGTTCCCCACTACCAACTACGCTGATGAGCTCATGCGCTTGGAGATGGGGGATATATTCAGCAACAAGGTCTTCTTCAAATCCACGTGGCTTCCAAGACAAGGGTCATCCCTGCGGTGGTGCTTCTCGCTGACAGATCACCTACTTTTTCCTCTGCTCCCATGGATTTTGGGGTCAAGCAAGACCGGGCTCCCTCCACAACACATGAGCAACCTGCCTCGAGGAAGGCTGGGAAGCCAGAGACCTGCATGTTATTGCCAGCTCCTCCGCGTTGTGCAACCTTGTGCAAGATGCTTCTTATTCCTCAGTTTCCTTTTCTGCACGAATACGGGCACGTGGGGCTCCTTCCCCTGCTCCACACCGTGGTGGCACCTCAAGAGCTTTTAATGGCAAGTCTGGCTCCGCTCTTCACGGGCTGCAACACCATCATCTCCAGCGAGTTATTTCTGCTTACTCCAGTGCCCGTGAAGCTGCAATCAGTCCCTATGATAAAATAATTAGGACTCCACACCCACAGGCGTTACAGCAAGGCAGTGCCATGTAAGCAGAAGCTGGCACGTTAACGTGGGCTCCGGAGACACCGGCGGTGCATTCCTTCCCTTTGCCCACTGCAATCGTGGCAGGAGCGAGCATAAACTCTAGCTCTAAACCTGCTTTTAATTTGCACGGCAGGCCCAGGAACGAACCCCTTTCCTCTGGGCTTGTTTGTCAGAGCCCATACGGTTCGTCGGGTGGTTTCTTCCCACCTCTGTAATTTTAGTGGGGACCAAACAGTCGAAATGAGACTCCAGGCTTTTCAAACCACAAGCCCTACAGTAAATAAGGGTTAAAGGCATTTCCAGGCATGTCTATCAATTTTCTGGTGACTGTTTCATCCCAGAGTTGTGTGTGTGTTTTTTTCTGTCAGACAAGCTCTCTGCCCAGCTTCAAACACACAAATAGGTCGCTGTGCAAATTCTTCCACAGGCTTTCACCATCAACTTTTGCAGGTTGTTAAAGTGCTCTGTCAGGCTGGGAGTTGGAAAAGGAAGTGATATGACAGAGTTGGTTTTGAAATAAGTGACTTCAAGTGGTGTTTTACAGCCCTGGATTATTATAAAGAAGAAACTAACACCTCAGAACAGATCCTTTGGGATGTTTCACATGCGTTATTGGGGCAGTGGAACATCATTCAAGCTTCTTTCAATCTTGGCAGTATATTTTTGGCTTATTTGATGGTAGAGAGCAAAAATCCTCGCCCCTAAAGTCAAGCTATTTGCAGAAGCCACATCTGTTAAGTGCCATGGCCTTACAGAAGGCCAGCAGCAAAGCTGGAAATAAAACCCAGCAGTCCTGAGCCCTTGGGCTCTATCTTATCCACAGTATTTAGCTTTCTAAATGTTTATGTTAAATAAACTCTTTCTAGAATTATTCAACGTAATTATCGGTAGATAATTGCCTGTAACATTATGCAAGTAATAATAATCACAGATACAAAATCATTTTTAAATAATGCCAGGTCATGACACCATCCAAGGAAAAAAAAAAATCCATTCATAATTTACAAAGCACGTGTTCTTATGTCAAAGGCAGTCACAGCCAAATCTTATTTACTTGCAGAACACAGGTTTCTCTGCAAAATATCTGACAACACGGCAATACTACACACCACTGAGGACCCACTTCACATGAGGGATCATCCAGCGATGGCAGAAAGAGAGAAGAGTGACCTTAGGCTCAGCTCTCCGGGAACACGGAGTTTCAGTAGAGGCTCTGCGACAAGCTCCCTGATGTAAGTCCATCTGCACACGAGTTTCTCGAGCTCCTAAAAGGAGGGGATATCCACCCAGTCGGCCCACTTCTCTCCGGTGTCAGGTCTCTAATGCCAAGCCCACCTCCCGAGTTGTAAGCTTCACTTGGTCCTCTGCAAGCTCTGGTTGGATTTAGCCTAGAGATAAGGCTTAGCCCCATGGGACTTAAAATGACCAAGAAAACCAGCATCGGAGCCTGTTCTCACTAGATTGCCTGTGCTGAGCACCACTTCTGAAGGCAGGAGGGGAAGAGAAGAGTGAGTGACCGGCAAGAAGGGGAGAAATGAGCCTCTGATCAGATGCAAGACAAGTCTACACCACACAACGAACCCCAAACCAGCTCGAAGCAGGCTGGTACATCCACACAGCCCACCATGGAGGCCCAAGTTCCTCATACTCAAGATCAAATACCCCTCTCCTGAAAAATATGCAAGAATGGGGGGCCATGGGTGAATGCAGTCATTGGGATCCTGAAAGCACCAGATGGGGCACTGAGCGACTGAGCATGGTGCTTGAAGCTACGCTGGGGCACAGGACCACACCAAGGCAGGCAGCAGCTCCCAGACCTGGGGGAACTTGAGATACCAGCAGAAGTACTGGTGCACGGGGCCGGCCTGCCAGCACAAGGCCAGGCAGGTGAATAAAGAACCAGCTGAACCCTTCTCAGCGTACCAGTAAAAAACCCAAGAGCCAGTAAAGCCTACTGGAAGAGCAGAACCACTGAAGCCCTAATTACTCTTCCCGGCAACCCAGGAGCCTCGTGAGGCTGCAGCTGGCATTTGGCTCTGCACAAGGGAGTCAGAGAGGGTGCTCAAGGTGACATTATGGTGCCCTTGCTGACAGGAGAAGGCTGATGAGACACGGTCACTCCTGCAGATGCTGGGTTTGTAGGTGCTCCAGAGCTGACCTCCCCTGGGATAAATAGCCTGCACATTCTCGTGATAAAGAAATGGAACAAAATGAAAGAGCACAGAGAGGAGAAAGAGCTCCTTGTGATTATCTGAGCAGGACAAAGACTCCCTACAAAGTCCAGCGGGAGCCATAGGCACTGGGATGCTCCCAGCAGCACGTCCCGGCAGAGTCACCGATCCAACTGCTGTTGACAAGGACACAGTACCAAGCTGAGGGACCAAACAAAAAGCCTGGCTGGGAACTGAGAAGAGGCTCTTTGCCATGAAGAATCACTGAGTCCTATTGACACAGACATTCAGGGCTCTGGAGAATCCTTTGATGCGAGTCAATGACCCCTGGACATGCGCTCGCTTCCAGTTCTGCTTGATCCAGCACGACCTTTAATAAAGAACACGGATCCCCTGAGACAAACCTCGGTCTTGTAAGCCAGGAGCAAGGATAGAGGAACTGGCTCTGGCGTTGTACGCAACAGCAGCCCTGCGCCGCTGGGTGACACGCCGCCGCTGCTGCTCCCTGAAGGATCAGCCGAAGTGTTGTCCACGGCCAGACCACCACCAGGGAAGCGATGCCGGGCGGCAGCAGGCTAGCCTCGCTGCACAAGGACTCACTCAGCCCGGGCAAAACGCCTGCCTGCAGAACCACAAGCAACGCCAAGAGCTCCCGTCGAGCAAACCCGGCGGCCCTTGCTCCATCCTTTAGCCAAGCCCAGGACTAAGCACTCGCCGGAGCTTCCAAGTCGCGAGGACAAAACAGAAACCCCAACTGCAGCAGCACAGATCATCGGGCAGCTCTCAAACCGGTGCGTCAGCACCGGGCGAGCTCAAAGGTGCTGCTGGTGCGAATGCAGGCGCTGCTGCCCTGGTAGCCTTGGCAGGGCCTCTGGCTGACACAACGCTGCCAGCAAAGGGCAGAGCATTCATCCCCGGCTGTGCCCAACAGATCGCGGCGCCCACGTGACGTCAAGCTGTGTCAGCAGAAGCGTGTTGCGGCGTGAGACGACATTGCGATGTCCTCCATGACATCACCCCGGGACAAGGGTTTGTGGCCGAGCCCACGGAGCAGGTCGTGCTGTAAGTTACAGGGATTACAACACACCCACCCAAGCTGGCCCGCATGGCCCTGAACCAGGGTCACGCTGACATGCCCAGGGAAACGAGGGCAGCAGCAACAGGACAGCTCTGCTCAAAACCCCCGTCCAAACCGAGCATCATCCGCCCCACAGTCTGCCTGTTTCCTTGGGCAGTTCAATGTCTGCGGACCGAGAACTGACTTCACTGGTTCACTCCCAGTTAACCCTTCCCAGCCACACTCAGCTCAGCAGCTTTTGTTCCTCCTTACAATCAAGAGGGGCTCCGAGGCCATGGTGGTGCTTGTGTTGGAGGTGGCGCTGGAAAGCCAAGATGAAGGAAGATAAATTCCCTCCAACAACCTTCCCAGTGACTGGGACCTCCCCCACGGGCTTTTTTAATGGCCTGGGTTTAGTCTTTTGTGCTGGTGATGGGTTTGATTTTTTCTTTTTCATTGCAATATACATCCTCACCGGTAAATGGGCTGATAACATGTCTGACAACCACACTAGGGATGGAGGAAGCCTCATCAATAAGCTCATTAAAGCTGCATTTGGAAAAAAAAAAAGGGGGGGGGGAATCTCTCAGATTTTCCCTTGAGTTCTGGGCAAAGCAGTTCAGCACACGGGAAACATCCTCAGGACACCACTGGAAAGGCAATGATTGACCAAAAGGACATAGATGCAGGAGAACAGCTCCTACATCTGAGCTGAGACTCCACCACCCATGCCAGCCCCAAGGAAATCGTTCTTGCTTGCCCTGTGGCCCCAGTCCTCGGGCAGCATGCACACGGGTAAGTCCAATCGCTCTCACGCCTCTATACGTTCCTCAGAGGTAAATTCCCCTTTGTCTCCAGAGGACTTTCTTGACTTGTAGACATTGATCCTTGGGCAACAGAGGTCAAGAAAGGTCAGCAAGGTGGGCACGGGGCTTTGAGCATTTGATTGCAAACTGGAGCGAGGAGCCCATTCCCCAGCTATTCACCACCTCTTCAAGGTCAGTGACTCTCTATAGGCCACTCCGCTTGCAGGCACAGGGTGGGGGATGTCAGCGCTGGCGTTTGTCAGCGGGACGCAGGCATCCCTCACTTTGCCTAATGGTTTGCCTCAAGGAGCAGAGAAAACCCTGCTAAGGGCATTTTAGGATACAGAACCAGGCTAAGACACGCTGTAGCACCTCTCCAACAGAAACAAGCCCCAAAACCTATGGCTACAAATTCCTGAATAACATCATTTCCCCTTTCTGTGTCACTTTGCTGCAAAATGCTCCATAAACACAAGCAGAAACAGCTTCACAGCTCACAGAGACAAACTTCTCAGCAAGGGAGGGCATATCAACAGGCGATGGAGAACAAGCGGGTTGTGGGGACATGACTTGTAAGCTTGGAGCAGGGGAGAAGCGAGATCCGTACCCTTCCTTTAATCAGTGATGTGTATTTAATGTGCCTTGGAAGGGCTGACACAGCCATGGTCAAGGTGGGATTCATCACCTGGGAGCACACCTGCACACAAAGCAGCTCCAAAGACCAATCGCAATTCTTTAGCTGCACTACAAGGACTTGGATATTGCAGGGTGGGGACCTTAAGCAAACGAGTAAGGAGAACAACTAGGAAGACAGGCCAAAATCTAGAACTCGGTTCTCCTAATACTCAGGATCTGGAAGGGGAAGAACCGAGCAGGACACCTGCCCTGCTTCGAGGAGAGGTTTATCTTTCCATGTACTTAAGCACATAGAAGCTACATGACAGGTGGAAAACAACCAATGGGACACTGATACCAGTAGAGTCTCTGGGCCCCAGCTGAGGACTTGTACTGGTACGACATTGGGTGGAACTTCGCGTCTAAGGAGGACAGGCAGAAGTCATCCCTGTTTTAGAGATGGAGAGCTGAGGCTGAGAGACGAAAGGAACACACAAGGTCAACAACACACTTTAGACCCTGGCATCAAATTGGGACTCATCCCCAGCGTCTGGAGCTGCACGCTGTCGGCTGGGTCCTTCCCTCCAGCCCCAGCCGTGCCCATCAACAGGTTGTGTGGGTACCTGGGGGCCAGCGGGATGTTGCCATCGCAAGAAAGGTGCAACTGAAACTTGGACAACTGAGCTAGGAAAACACTTGGTCAGACTTTCCAAAACTCCTGGGCTAGGACTCTCATCAAGAAAGAAGGTAGACATTGGGTTTGCCCGCTTTATGGACAATTAATGCTATTAAAGTACAGTACTCCTAGGTTAACCATCTTTGTTTTGACTCCAAGCCTTCCAAAGAGACCTCAGCAGAACAATCAACATGAAACCCAAACCCCAAGTGTTAAAGAAAAAAAAAAAAACAGGTTCATGCTTTAGCACACGACAGTTTTCCACCCTGCCAGGACAAAAATAGCATAGGGACCCCTTCTCCTAAACATAAATCTCCAGCTGGGAAACATCCTCTGAGCCCAGAAAAGAGAGGAAGGAGGACTGGATCCCTGCTTATCGCTGACTGTCCATTGAAGATGCCCGTTCCAGCTGCTCCCATACCAACCACCGCCCCGGCACGGCACGAACACGAGATACCAGCACCGCTGCGATACTGCCACAGGCAGCCAGAAGGCAGCCGAAGGCAGGCAGGCAAAGGGTTAAGAGACAGATCAGTGCCTGTCATCAACAACCCTGGATGTGCCCCAAGTCTCCGGTGCTGGTACCTGGGCGCCTGCCTCGTCTCTGGGGTGGAGTCCTCCTAACCACAGGGCAGCCTCGCCTGCATTCCTGCTCCCTGAGTGACAGCTCGGGAGAAGCTCGCTCCAGCCTAAGCCTTGGCAGGAGAAAAGATGCCTCCTGCAGGGCCAAGGCAGACTCGCCCTGGAAATCTCCTTACTTAGTAGAAACAGGTTAAGGAGTCAGGAGCCAAGGGCTTGGCACCGGCGGGTGTTTTGCTGGAGATGTTTAGGAGCGCATTGAAATTGCCAGCTTGCATCTCCTCAGATGTCTGAGCAATATCCAAGCGCAGAATTAGGCAGGTAATAAGGGCTTGAAAGCAGGAACAACCACAGCTGGATTAAGATATAGGCACTCTAGGCCTTTGCTCGGTTCCCTGGCTCACAGAGGCTTGGGATGACATCAGTCTTCGCTTTCGCTTAGTAAAAGCGTTTCTGGCACCGTTCGCAAGGAGAAGCTGAAAGGAGAACTGCGCGGGAGCCGCTGCTCCAGCGACACTTGCCCAAGTTCAAAGGCAGGGTCCGGCAGCGGGAAGAGGGGCAGGTGGG
>NW_010522700.1:13435-16198 GCF_000687285.1 Phaethon lepturus
GAGCCACCACACTGGTGGGTGGTAGCTCGGGGGCAACCACAAGCAGTCTCAAGGCTACCAGATGGTTTCCATCAGCTCTGGGAATGACCAGTGGTGTACGGGGCTGGACTCCCCACCTGCTGAAATTCATCCGGGTCTCTGCTCATTCATCACCACCATGAGGCTGGCTCTGAACCCCCTCCCTGGCACAGCCTGGAGCTATTCCAGCCCCGGCCCTTCCACGCTGCCCCGACAGCAGCGCTGGCTAATGCCAGCCACGGAGCGTGCCGCAAGGGCCAGAGCGCCGCGGGCCAAGGCAAGGGACCCCACAGCACCCGGAGGCGGCTGAGGGCATGGGCACGTGCAGTGCTTGGCTGGGTGAGGTCAAGATCCACAGACACTTGCTCCCAGTTCCAGTGCTCCGCTGGGCTACTCAAAGTTGGGATCAGCATCACGCGCGTCCTGGGTTTCAGGTCAGGTACATTTTACCTGCGTCCTTTGGAAGAAGGGGGGGTTTCCTTGGGGAAATGGGTGTCCGCTTCAGTCAGGTGGGGCCAAACGTTGACTTTAGGGCAAGGTCCAGAGAAGGAGGAGTGCTAAGCTGCTGGGTTTGTAGCCTACAAGCCAGCTGAGCACACACGGCCAGGTTTTTAGACAACCTGTACCCCTGTACAGCTACCTGCTGCTTACCCCCATAGAGTGGGTCAAGGACGCAGGCGTTTCACAGCCCCAGCCTGCCCAGCAGCATTTCCCCAGTTCTGGGGCTACTGGACTCATCCTTATCCAGCAAAACCCACCCTGTCACCCAAAGAAGCACAAGCGAAGCTTTATCTCACCTGGCTCAGCGGTCCCTCATGCAGCTGGGCCATTCCCTGCCAAAAGCCTGGCTGAGCACTGTTGTCTTGCCCAGATAAGCCCAAAAAGTCAAGGTTCATGCCGTGCTCCTGCCCTGCAGCGAGGCTTTGAGTAAGCAGATCTGCTTTTGCAGAGCTCTCCTCTCAAGCACCCGCACTCGCTCCAGCCCAGCTGCAAGTGCAGACCATGCTCAGGGCAGCTTAATAACCCGCCCCAGCTCACCTGAGGCTTGTGGATGACATTAAGGGTCCCAAGTGAAAAATCACTGCATTTAAGGGTATGGGTGGATGCTGTGGCACATGATCTTATTAGTGTGGCTTAAGGAGTTACTGAACATCAGCTGAACCATGGTAGCTCAGTCCATTAAAATGCAAAACAGGAACAACTGCGGTGATTTGATCACTTGTAGTCCTCCACACATTGTTTTAAGCATCTTTGGATTCACTTTTCTCCATAAGTAATGTAGTGAAACTGCTGCCAGTTTTTTTTAAATGCTTTGATTTATATGGATGAGGCACATGAGCCCAG
Organism: Phaethon lepturus; assembly: GCF_000687285.1. NCBI lineage: Eukaryota > Metazoa > Chordata > Aves > Phaethontiformes > Phaethontidae > Phaethon > Phaethon lepturus. The sequence goes on from NW_010522700.1 coordinate 14,798, forward strand.
AGTATATTTCCTCTTCCTGTCTTTTCTATTTGAACTTGTAAGATATTCAGAGTCAGAACAGAAAAGGCACTCCTGATCTGATTTGATCCTCCAAACTATCTTCTTCATAACTGCTTCAGTCCCAGAAATTGTTTCTTCCTTGTCTCACCCCAACAGCAGCTGAGGCATCTCTTGAGTGTCCTAGTTTCAGCACAGATCTCATCCGTGGAGCAGTAGTTTACTCAGATCTTTACAACTACTCCCATCAGAGCCGCAGGACCACAGTGCCAAACTCTGACTGTGCCGCCGTGTAACTCCACTCGCACCAGTGGCATTAGTCGTCCTCGTTACTGAGCGTCATTCATCATGAAGGGGGGGATGGCGGGGAGGAACAAGCTGCTCCAAGAGTGAGGTCAAGCCAAGGGCTGAGGGGGACCGCAGCAGGGTCCATCAGCAGTGCTGAAAGAGGCAAAGCAATCAGGTCCCAGGTCCACCCAGAGCATCCAGTCAAGAGCAGCAGGAGATAGAGACAAACCCACACAGCAGGTCTGAGAGATCCACCTAGGAGACAGGCTACCTCCAGTGTAGATCCCAGAGCCATCCAGTAGACAAAGCCAGAGACAAACACACACCCCTACAACATAGCTCAGAGGAAAACTACAAGCCCCGGGACTGAGCTTCAATGGAGCTCCTCAGCCTATAGGCAGAGGGAGAGGGTGGAGACCCCAGGTGAGGGTCCTTAAGGTCTATTAGTGCTCTCAGGGTCCTGACAGCAGGCTTTCTAGATCAGGTGAACGTTTCTGTAGGTGGGTTTCTTCATGCTTGGCGGTCACAGGAGGAATAAAGAGGTTTTAAAGACAACAGCAACTTCCCAACCCTCTCTATTCCCTTGGATCAAATTCCCATTGTCTTTCACACAAAAATGTCATGAAACTCAACAGGAAAATCCACAACTTTTATATAAGCAGCTCCCACCATTTCTAGGGCACGGTCCTGACACACACAATAGAAACCCTCCATGTTCCTAAGGCAAGCTGACAGATTCTCATAATCCAAGCTGCCTGAGCTTGCCACTGGCAAGGAAACCTATCTGCTCCAGTCCTGGTTCAAGCAGTCTGGTTCTGGCCAGGGTGATGCTGAACCTTGTAGGAGTACGAAGACCCTACCAGCCACATAAGGACTTGTCTGTGGAAGCTATGCTCTTCTGATCACGTCAGGCTTATTTGCTCTGCCTACATCCGCCAAGGAATTAAGGAGGCAATAGGCCTCCAAAGTGCTAAAGGCTGGCTGTAACCCGGTGTGGCTTCGTGAGGGTTTCTAAGGGACAAAGGTGGTGAAACCTGGACTACGGGGATCCCAGGCAGGAATGGTTCCCAAAGGTTTGAGGTCAGGGCTGAAGAATCACAGAATCACAGAAACACT
>NW_010522701.1:0-386 GCF_000687285.1 Phaethon lepturus
AAGATGTCGGTGGCGGGGCTCAAGAAGCAGTTTCACAAAGCCAGCCAGGTACGGGGAGCAGTTCCCGGCGCCGGAGCGGTGGCAGAGCTCCTCGGGGGGCTCTTTGCTGTTGGTGGGTGGGTGGTTCGCCCTGCGCCCACTCCCGGCCGCCCACCACAAGGCGCAGCGGGTTCCTCGGCCGTCTGGCCCCGGGCGGCGGCATCGCTCTGTGGCGCCTCGGGGAGCGTTTCCTTTGGTTTACTCCGGGTCCTCCCTTTCTTATTGCCTCCTGGCCTCTCGTGTTGATCCGTACCAGGGTTGCCTGTTTCCCCCTTTTGCTTGGGGCTTCAGGTCTTTCTTTTAGTTCGTAATATTTGTTATTTAATGGCGGGGGGGGGTTTTTTCGT
>NW_010522701.1:417-14017 GCF_000687285.1 Phaethon lepturus
GCCTCGGTTAAAGGTCTAGGCTGTAGCGTACTAGCTTTCCCCTGAAGAGTTCATTGTGTTCTTCCACAAGCTATGGGGTTTTTATCCTACCTGGCACACCATGTATTTGTCCTATAGAGGGTATCATATGTTTCTAGAGTTTTCCCTCCTTTTCTAGATGCTGTACTCTTGCCTTCTCCTGAGTGAAGCTTCATCATCTCCTGACTCCTTTCACTCCTGTTCTCTTTTCTCTCTTACAATGTGCTTCTCTCCAATATTGCTGATATCTCTCCAGAGAGAAATGGCTTTCTGTCACGCAGGTGGCCTGGTTGCACTACACGGCATGACAGTGCCGACCCAAACCCAACTACCATGTTAGTACGGTAGCTTTGGGAAGTGGCAGCACTCGGATTCTTCTCACTGGGGGTGTTTGGAAGCCTCAGCTGATTTCCTTGCTTGATTTCCAAGCCTGAGAGATGAGTGTTTCTGTTGTCTCTCAATAATGATAACTGTAATACTGAAATTTGTGTCTGTAACCCATTCAGTCAAATTGGACAACTGCTCTTGTCTCTGTGAGAGTGGAGAAAATGGAGGTTTGTTGAGTGCTTTGCTTTCATCTTTCTAGGTCCTCCTTCAGATACCTGGTTTGTCAGCAGCCCAAATGCAGCATGAGCACTTTCTTTGTATATAGAGATGCTAAATATTTGTATCTAATGTTTATTTTCACTGTTGTTCTTTTTTTTGTGTTAAGTACTGATCTTGAAAAATGCCATGAATCTCTATCTTTTAGTTAACTTTCACTGTTTCTTTGAGAAAGTTTGGGACTTCCAGGGTAGAGAAATCTGAGGACAATTTAGAAAAGGTTTTGGCTTGTTTTGCACCTAACATACTGGTAAGTGATGCAGCCTTTGCTATGGTGCGTATGTTACTCAAGAAGCAGAAGGTATTTAACTCAGGAAGTTGGAGAGGTAACCACAGTAAGTGCCGTCCGGTCTAGCAGCTGGTAACAGTGCAAGCTGCTTAGTCCAATCCGGATGTCAGGTAAATATGAAAAAAAAAAAAAAAAGAGGAGATCTGATAAAGTTAGTAGTAATAGTAAAAAGGAACAACAGAATATATTGAACTTGACTGTACATTTATTGAAATGTTGTGGTATGACTTCCAGTATTCACCACAGTAAGGAACTGCGATGCATAACTTGGAGAATATTTTTCTTCTCAGAGTGGGTCAAGGGTAAATTTTCCATGTATTTTCAAATGCAGGACTGAGCAAGGAATTGAAAGGAACTTGATTGAAAATGTCCCTCCACAGGGAAAGAAACACTGTTTTGTAGGAGATTAACATGCAGGAAAAAGATACTGGAATCAGATTTTTTTTTTGGTGCTTCAGGAAACACAAGACACTTCTTAAGAGCTCACTCTGGAAGAATTCAGATAAGATGTTGGGCAAAGTATTAATGGAAAAAATAACAGAAGAAATAGCATATATACAGTTGATCAAAACATCCAAGTCTAAATAACTGATGCATTTATCTCTGACACCCAGAGACACAGTCATGCCTGTTCCTATAAAGGTACAAACTAAACAGTTGTTGAAACTAACAAAGTGAAACATGCAAAATGGAAATATTTGCACTACATTTTTTAGTTAAATTCTCTTACAAAATGCTAAAACAAGCAAATGCAGAACATGAAAGAGGGATTTCTCAACAGAATATTTGTTAAGTCTCCAAGTACTGCAGGATCACCTAAGGAGACATATACCTTTGCCTATTGAATGGATGAGAGATGCCAAGGGTAACTGTTAGCAGCAGAGACAGCCATTGCTTGGGGAAAGAATGAAATTAATTCCTTTAGTGTTCCCAAAGGAGAATAGGGGCAGATGACAAAAACTGGCACATTTCCCAGAGGACATTGAGGAATACTGGAGGGAATGAGACTTGTGCCAGGACATGTGATTAAGGAATAAGAATAATATTTGATGGCTGACACAACCTAAAGACAAAAAAGTGTGAAGGATGCAGCAAGTGGGTTAAGACAGTTTGTATTTAACAAGTCATTCAGAAATGTGAATAAATATCAAAGAAGTGACAAGATCTGTATATTTTCAAAAGATACTACTTTCATGCTAAAACAGACTTCTACGCAACTGAGATAAACCACAGTTTTAACTGAAATATTGAGTAATATAGATATTCTGTAGCTCTGTATACTCTATATAACTCTATTTTATTTTACTTAATCTTTCCAACTGAACCAGTCAGCTGTTGCAGAACTGTTTTTTGCAAAAGAAAGGCATTTTGATTTTGTTTTTGTAAAAAGCCTGCCTCTTCTGTGTGTCCTTCTGTACAGCTTTTGTTTTAACTAGCAGCAATCACTTTTGCATGTAGGCTTAAATTCTAAGTTTACAGAGTGCAGGAAAAAAGCAAACAATACTTACAATTTTATACATTCAGTTGAGGCTTCTGGGATGTTTGTCTGATGCATGTCAGCTAGGCTTATCTAAAGTTACAGTTAAGTAAATAAGTGTTTGCTTATAAAAAGTTAGCTCCTGACCTTCTATTGGTTTCTAAAGCCCTCACCAAAACCAGGCATGACATGCTGTTGCAGACTTGGTTGGTGTGGTAAAAAGTCACTGTGTCTCTGTTTGTAATCCATTAATTCACAGGAAGTGTTCTTGATGGTCTTCTAGAATTTTTTACCCAATTGTATTTTTTTCCCCACTAAAAATAGCGTGTGTGTATAGGTTTTCACCTAGGTATCTGGTAGTGAGAGTCAGAAGACAACTCCTGAGTTATGAGCATCAGTTGGAATTACTGCAGTAAATTCTGCACCCCGAGTGAGTGGCATTTTAACTATTTTTCTATATATTCCAATAAATAAAGTGCAGTTCTACTCTGTTATCTGTACCCTAAGAATTGCTTCCCCTGGTGTCAGAGGACTGATAGACCCAAAGCTTATGTATAATCCAAAGGTTATTTATCTGTTGTGTGATAGATGATAGTTTTCAGGCACACTAGAATTTTCCTTACTATGTTTCTTATTTAGGTTATAAGTTTAAATTGAAACACTCAAGTGGACTGGAATGAGGATTGCTCCCATTCTGTCCATTTTGTATCAGTGATGATCCCTTGAGTATAACTCATTTGATTAATGAAATACCAAGCAGAACCTGTGTGGTGTCTTAACCACCTCTTGCTGGCTGATAAGTGAGGGCAAGCTGTTTCTCAGGGCTGATTAACTCATGTGCAAGTCTTGTGGAATTACACTTTTTTCTGGTCTTTAATGTATTTTCACATAGATTATTTTTTTTTTTTAGTTAACCTTCAGGGAGTGTTGTTTGTGATGAAAATATGTCTCCTGTCACTTTCAGCCTCTGACATATCTGTTTTCCTGTTTTTGGTTTGAAACCTTTTGATGTAGGTAGGTGTATCTCTGCCTACTGTTTTTTTTACTGCCTTGTTTTCATGGTGGTTGTGCATGTGGGATAACCCAGATAGTGGGAGGTCTGTATCTTCTGATGCATACTGGGAGTATTTTTAGTGGTGTTTCTGTTTAGAAAAGCAGTAAGCGTAGAGAGTGAGTAAGAAAGCCTTAATAGGCAGCAAATGCTATTATAATTTCTACTGTGCTCTAAATCTGCAGCCAGGCTAGTGTCTCAGTGTAAAGAAAGGTGATTTTTCAAAGTAGTTGGAAGCTGGTGAGCTGAGAACCTCCCTCCCTTAGAGTGCTTTGGAAGCTCAGCCATGATGCTGGCATAGGAAATCTGGTGTTGACCTTGAATTCATATGTTTTGTGTCTATCTCTTTTTTTTTTTTTTTTAAATTAATTGTAGCTAAAGTTTTTGTATAGCAGCAGCCTCATTATTAACAGCTTATTCTTAGGCTTAGCTTCTCAGTGATAGTAGAAATAAATACTTTTTTGAGGAAACACATGACTGCCAATTATTGTGAATATCCTATTGGCAATGTAGGCATCAACAGTTACTGTTAGTGTATGCAGACTGGTTTCTTAAACCTTCTCCTATTTATTGTCAGTGAAGGAGAGGTTCCAAGAGAGTGTGAATCAGGAGCTGGCTCTATTGTCTATAGATAGAGCCTAAGGGTGAGCAGATTTTCTAACCAAAACAACCAAAATCTGTTACGACATTTTTGCCTTCTGAAAGGGATTTAACTTAGTGTAATAAAATATATGCTCTGTGCTCTTGTCTCTTACATATCCTGAATGGCATTTGTCTTTTCAAGCACTGCATCTTTTTTTAGCAATGTTCTTAAAGGCCTTTTTCTATTTTTTAGATTTTTTTTTTTTTAAACTTTTGGCTGTCACCAACAATTGCAGGGATGCTGCTGCTTGTCTCCCAGATTTCTGCTTTTACTCCATTGGTTTATGTGGCACTTCGATTCAGTCTGTTGGAATGAAGACCAGATCAGAATCAAGACCACCTTGGTCCCCAGACAAAATAAGCCTTGTTGATTGGGTTTTGTTGTGTGGGTTTGTGTTTTTTTGTTGTTCCCCTGACTATTTTTCTTTTCTGTTATGTTGTAGATAAGTGATACTAGCCTAGACAGAATATTTAAGCCTTTTTTTAAAGTCCATGTTGACACTGAATTAATACACAAAAACTTTATTTACACAATTGCTTGCTAGCAAAGGAGGTACTTTGGCAAACTGAGGAAGAGACAAACTTTATACAAAGAGAACATGAACTTGCTAATGAGACATGAAAATAAACTCTTTAGTGACTAAGTGCAGATATATTTCTTTCCTAGGTCTATAAGCTGTTATCATACAGTCTGTTAGGGATACTGTCCTTTCACATCCAACTGGAATTGGGTGTGATGAATCCAAGACCTTAGTAGAGAGACAGCTTCTATACTGTGCCTATTTTTTATTAGGTAGTTGGATATACTCTTCTGCAAATCTTATAGAGTTGTGGGGGATAGGACAGTGGTGAAAAGGACATTAGAATTTAGTTTGTTGTCTGAACCATTTTGAAATGGATAATTATACATGTTTCAGAAGGGACAGTAAACCCTCAGCCACTGGCAAGGACAAAAAATAACATTCCGCTGTGTATATGTAGATATCTAATCAGAGAGTATCGTTTGTCTTTACCTGTGTCATGGCTGGAGACGGTTGTTAAGCAATCCAATAATTATAAAACTATAATGTAGATGATATGCTGTTCATCTTAAATTCCTAACATGATATGAGGAGAGGCTGAGGGTTGTTAGTTCATCGGAGTATTTTTGTGGGTGTGGTTGTTTCTTTTTTGGTGGAAGACAGTGCTTGCAAAAAAAGTCCTTGTTTTGCACTTTCTTTCAAAGCAAAATTATTAATAAAAGGGAGTGAAACGTGGTCCTGTGGCAAAGATCAGCACGGATTTGGAGAGGGAGCAGGGTGCAGTGAGGGGACAGTAATCTCTCTTCATCCCTCTTCCTTTGGCATTAGTAAGGCTAGCTCACTTGCTTTGAATTACATGGGTTGTTGCAGCCCCCTGCTTATGCTGAAGCTTGCTTCCTGGGACCAAAGTACTGGGCTGATAGGTAGGAAATAGGAAGACAGTTCTTTCTGGCATGAAGGTGATTTTCAATATTAAAAAAATATATCTGATGGAGTTGGGAGGAGGAGGAAACTAGCTCTCAAGGTTTAGGTTTACAGTTCTATTGACAACTGTATTTATCACCTACTAAGTAGCCTGTTAGTAGGGCATTACTGTAGGAAAAAGAAACTTTTGTGTGCTTCAGTCAGCGTACAAATTGGCAGGAGATAGCAATCATATGCCTCTGCAACATTTAACAATGCAGCTCTCAAAGCTTGCAATAGATGGATCATAACGCTTTAAATTGGGAATCTAGCAGAGATACAGCTACAGTTTGGAAGGAGTTTAGTTATATTTTAGACATAAAATATTTATATATAGAAATCTGAATGATATTGCAATAGAAAATAGTATCGCATAATGGAATGGAAGCTGAACTTTCTCCTTGAATGCATCTCCTTTTGTAGATTCTTGGCTTTGCTGAAGAGTTTTGCACAGGCGTCCTGAAAGTTCGAGCAAGAGCACTGCATCCTTAACTCCTGCTGTTGCCTGAGTCATTGCGGCACATGCTGGGTAATACATTACAGTGCAGTCTCGAGAATCCTGCAATGCTGAAAAACAAATAGATTAAGTGAACAGCAGCAGCAATGCATTAAGATTTTCTTTAGCATCATTTGCTAGCTGTTTCTGGAAGTTGCTTAAATATCTTGAACAGACACATTTGTACCAAGAAGTTGCATTACTATACAGAATTTGGGACAGGCTTTATAATAGACATTTAGGAGGACAACTTCTGCTTAGTTATACTGATAGAAATCTGTGATGACTCAATGAAGGGTCTGTTATATAGGAACATGCATTATAACTGTGTAGCTGAGAGAAGAATCTGGCCTGTAAAACCTCAGTCCAAGTGCTTGGTTCCTATTAAGGTAAGAAAATTGTGTATATTCAGTGGCACAATATGGCTGCAGTTCCAGAACAAACTCTTGCTGAAGAATAGAAGTGTTTTTACATAACATTTTGTCTGTGCCCTCAAAACACCAACAATTTTTGTAAGCACACATGTAATTCAAGTTACAAAATCTGTCCCATTCTTCCTACCTTCTGTAAGAACCCTATAAAATCCAAACTTTATAATGATATTGCTAAGAACAAACTGCTTCTATTTACATTAATGCCACTTTCACCCCAGTATACTGCGATAGTCTAATTCTATACTTTGCTGTGTTTTCATTGTTAGTCTTTTTCCTGTTCATGGAAAGGAAGCCACTGCTGGAGTTTATGACTAATTGAGAGTTGAAGATGCAGGTTTTAACCGCACTTAAAACAAGTCCGGTTGGAAGAGGGCTAATCAAATGTTAGATTACACCTTGAATTCTGTTTTGTAGAACCGTAGTGTCCTATTACTGTGTACGTGTTTCTATTATTAAAGTTATTAAGAGTTATATGCATTGATGGGAGAATATACCAGTTAATTTCCTGCAACATCTCACATAGCAGCAGCTGCGTATGTGGAATACAAAAATAACTTGGCCTTACATGCTTTCTATTCAAAGGACAATGCCAAGCCTCTGATGAGAATTAGTTCTGTTTCTGTACTACCCTAATTAAACTACATTTTTGATACTGTACCTGTGTTTAATGAACTGCAATGACTGCAGTGAAATTATCCTGGTTAGGAACTGAACATGATCATAAGAATCCAGGACTTAAAGGAAATCAAGGGGTTCTAAAATTCCATTTTCTCCGATTGGCATTGTTTCTGTTCTTGGGCAGTCAGGTTATAGATCTAAGGTGAAAAAGTGAGGGGGGGGGAAATTTTTACCAGGCAAAAAAGAAATAAAATATTACTACCTAGGACCATTTATACTTGTTTTTAACAGCTCATTTATTCCCTTGTGAGTGCTTTGCAAATGCAGGGAGGTCTCACTGTTCCCATTTATTTATTTATTTATTTATTTTTTACTTCAAGGTTAAGGAGCTGGTCAGTGGCAGAACCAAAAGTAGATTATATGTTTCCAGACTATAGATGCAATGTCCAGTCATGAGGAATTCTGCTTTCAAACTTTCTTGAGGTTTGAAAAGGTGTGTAGAAGAACCATGTCACATTCACTGTGTTTTGGTGTTTTTTTTAAATTCTCTTTTATTTTGCATAAGGTGTATGGATATATAGGAAATGTAAATGTGAGTTTGGATTAAAGCTTCTGTATAAATGTGTTGTAATTCCACTGACTCCAAGTTCAGCGGGGCTGAACATGGTAGTTTCACTTAACTTTACTGTTTTTAATACTCTACTACATGGTCTAGGGGACATGGTGGCGCTGGATTAATGGCTGGACTTGATGATCTTGAAGGTCCTTTCCAACCTAGTGTTTCTGTGATTCTGTAATTCTGGAACTGGCAAGCAATGTTTTAGAAACTAGGATTTTCAGGTAATGATATTTCCCCAGCAGAGAATAAATGTGTGTGTGTGTGTGTGTAATTTACTTGGTGCCAAAAATCAGATGTCAGATTGGAGATAAGAAAGTCATTGCTTTGATTCAAAATTGTGACTTTCCCTTTCAGAGTCCTATTGAGAGAGCTAGAAAATGAAATTTGGTGCCTGTGCCATCTGCGCAGTCAGAGAATGCCACAAACATGGGAACGCTTTCTCTTTCCTGCAGAGAATGTAGCACTTGTCAGCTTTGCTTCTGGGTCACAGTAGGTGTGTGCGTGATAGGAGGAGAAAAAACCCTGTTAAAGTAAATTATTAATCAAAGTCTATAATTTTCCATCAATTCAGAACCAGCAATTCCAGTCTGCTGTCTAGAAATTCTTTCCAAAGAAAATACTAAGATCTTTTTTTAAAGATGTCGGGATGAATTCTTCTTTTGGTATCAGCTGCTTGGATGTCTGCCTGGAGGCACTGGAACGTAGCAGCTGCTACTTACCTGTAAGATTAACCGTTTATCATTTTATGGCTTTAGCATCTGAATACTCACTACCTGTTTTTTCCACTGTAAATTTTAGTAACCATCTAAAATTACCTTTTTGGTGTTGGAGGTGGGCCTTTTTTGTTTGTGTTTTGTTTGCTTTTGCTGGGGAGTGGGGAGAGCAAGCAAAACTTCTTCACCTCCCTGGTCTGTCGTACAATTTTCCACATGCTCAAAGACCACTGACATTGTTCCTCAGTGGAACTTTCCCTTCCTTGTACTGTTGAACGTAAGTTTGTGCTAGTGTCTGTCACAGTATTTTAATCTAATGGGAAGGAGAACTTCTGTGGTGAACAGTAGGAAAGAGAGGCACACAAACACAGGTGAATGGTGAGCTTAGGCAGGGCGGGGGTTACTTGCAGAAATACCTTTGTATTTGAGGAGGTACTTTGCAAAGGAGACTTCAAGTTAAATATGTCTTCAGTGGATACTTACTCTCATCAGTAGTTATGGTCTGTAGGTTTTTCTCAAATTGTACACTTGGTTACTGCTTTCACTTATGCTCAGTGGGCCAGGTACAGGAGCACTACTTGCAAAGGAGCTGAAGACACCGATAAACCCAGAAGTTGCTCAGCTGCCAGGCTTGTAAGTGGTTGATGCCAGAGCATGGCAGATGGTTGCCCCTGTGGGTATGTGTAATATCAACAGAGAAGATGGAGGTGGTCCTCATCCTTTGTACAGCTGTAAGAAGCAAGATGAAACACTGCTGTTCGCGTTGGGAGCTTCTGTGCCTGATTCTTAAAGAAATAAGGTTTGCAGTTTGCAAACCTGTTCTGTGACAGATTAGGGACAATGTTTAATTGTGTGGGGAGGACTATCAGAAGTGATGTAAATTGGCCTGGGCTACCTGAATTAATATACTGTGTAGAAAGTTGGCTCTTTTAACTGATTTGTGTGAGCTTTTTTTTTGTTTCGTTTCAGTCTCTGACCCTTTGTTTTCTCTGTTCCATTTGCCATTCCACACATAATTTCTCTTCAGAAGTTACATGTTCCAACTTCATGCTGCCATTTAATATGGTCTCTTGAAGACAATCCTTTTTTTCCCTTCCACTATGTAAAACTATCTTAACTACACAAGAGCTCAGATTGTATTTTCTACTGAGTGTATTTTTCTGTGACTCGCTCATGCGCTTAGAGGGAGTGTAGCCTTTTATATCAGCAAAATGGATCTCACAAGGTTTCTGCAAAGTACAGATCCATTTTCCTTTTTTTACACATTAGTAAATTATCTTGGGTGTTTAGTCATTGAGATATTTTATATGGTCATAAACTATTAAGATTTTCTCCATTTAGATATTCTTGGTTTATAATGATGTACTTTCATTGAGATAAATAGATCCCGAATATATTTTTTTTTTTTTTTTTATTGTTCAGGTGGTGGAGGAAAAAATCCAAGCAGTTTCCATTTGAGGTCTTATTCCTGTGATTTGTCAAAAATACATTTGGGACATGAGAAAGCATTTCACTAAAGGCTTAGTTCAGTCTTCCCACTGAAATCAGTTGAAGGAGACAGTGATCGCTAGAATTTGAGGTGAGCCGACTATCGTATACTAGGAAATATTTCTGCTTTTTACTTTCTCAACCCTCATCAGGGTTTTGGTGGAATCACTGAGCCCCCAAAATAATAATATGTAAAACAAGGATGTAAATAAGGTGTGAATAAGGCCATTCCACAAATGGAAAGGAAAACAGAAGCATCCACAATTAGACATTTGGCCTAGCCTAAATGTCTGTGTTAGTGTAATGTGATCTAATTTTCAGAAATTGTATTCTTATTTATTAGTTTGATGAAATCTGTGATCTATGTTCAAAAGTCAGGGTCCCATGGATTTATCTACTATAGAGTCATGAAGTTACCCACCACATTGTTGGCTATGGAGTCATCAAATTACAGCTGTGTCTGGGCAAAGAGCTGTGGTCTGTGCAGGTGAAATGAAGCAGGTGTCTGCAATGTTCTGTTGCTATTTGTGGTTAAATGCAAGGTCATAGGCTTCAAGTTTTTTGGATGTGACTTGTTTGTGGTAGAAGAGTAATTTTCTTACTTCCAGCTTCCTTCCAAAGGTGGAAGAAAGGACTTTTTTCAAGGTGGCTTTAGTTTTACACAAAATCTGTTCAACAATTTGAAGTATGTCTGTATTTTTACAGTTAATATCAGTAAAATCTTGAAATGTGTTGAAATTTAAAAAGCCCTAAAGCTCGTAGGTGTGAACTGTCTTACTTGTCTCTGCCTCTGAAAGTTCTGGGCCCGATTTAATGTGGCTAAATGGAAACTGATGATGGCACTTCCATTATTATATATAAATATAGTGTATCTATAACCTGTATTTTCTCCCCCACCATCTTTAAGCCTTTGGACAGAAAAACTCCTCACAGATAGCCTCTGCCCAAAATATATTTGCAAGATGTTCTTAGGCAAAAAAATCTGCCCTTCAGTTTCTAGACTTCTATGTCTGAGCAAACACTGCTTGTAGAACTGAAAATTCACTGTATTGAATGACACTTCCCCTGAGCAGTGCTGCCCTGGGTTGCTGACTCTGTCGGAGGTCTAGGCTGAGTTACATGGGTTCTTTGAGATGTATTTGTTGCTTCTTATGTTGCTTTTTTGACATTACCTTTGTGGAAACAGTTTTTAAAGCTGCTTTGTTAGTTACTGTTTTACTTCTAGTCAGATTTGTGGGAGATTGCAGAAATTAAGCCTTTCTGTGTGGGATTGCACCCTGCTGCAAAGAAGAACGAACAAGTGCAGACCAAGAAGTTTTGTGCTATTGATAGATTGTGTAACAGATTTGTGGCTTTGCACTTAGCACCTCTTTGTCTATCAGCATGTTTGGGAAGCAGCCAGAAGACTAGTACAGCTCACTATCTGATGAACAAAAAGTTCATTTATATAAGGGGAAAAAATGCACATAAATATAGCTTTACTTGCAAAAAAGTAGTAATGCTTCTGGGAACTGCTTGTTTTGGATTATATCAAAATTACATTTGTTAAAAAAATGAGGAAATGATTTTGTAAAAAAAAAAAGTGAAACTTTATGAACTCATCTTGCCAAATGTCAATATATGTGATCCTTTTTTCAAAATTATACAAAAATGGAAAAATTACAGTTTTTGAAAAGCCTAGTTTCAGGTGGAAAAAATTTGCTTATGAGGATTGTATATATTCTTCTGGAACATTACTTCTTTTGTGATCTAAAATAATAACTTCTTGCCATGTTAATTACTTTTCATAGTGTATCATCTAAGTTACTCCTTCAGCAGATGTTCGGTTGTTGCCAATGTATGTGAGATTCGGTAAATTTTATGTTTTGTTCATCACCCGGAACATGTGAAATATGCCGAATGGACTATCTTTGCATCAGCGCTTTGGCATATTTGAAGCCCTGGCACCAATTCTAGTAATGCGTATTATTATTCTAGCAGGTAACTGAAATAAGTACACAGTCTGGCCAAAATTACTGTTCTAGATTGGTGCAAAAGAAAACTCAGTTTTTGTCAACTTGCCAGTTATTTTTTAAATTCAACTGACTTACCAACACTTGCAATTTTTATATATGTATGCCACTTGTAATTACTACTCAGAAAATACTGCTGTGCAAAAGCCTGTCTAGAATTCTTTTCCTCTTCGAGTATTCCTGGAAGCTTATATCTTTCTGTGTCTTTTAATGCAGTTATAAAGATGCATTTGGTGCATTCACAAGGATTGCTCAAGATAGTATTTTTTTATAACATTTGAACACTCTGTTTCTTTATATATAATCCAGAATGTAAAACGAATTAGGTGCTGCAGACATTGTTGGAACCCCTGTCAGTCAGGGCTTTAATTTATGCACATCATTCTACATGGCACATCTTAAAGGGGTTGAAAAATAGCAAATCTTGCCTTTTTTTTTGTACTTACTTTTTCCAAGCAGCTATTTCAAATTTTGGGAAACTCTGTGATTCTCTATACTATGCAATTTAGAGTTGTATTATTAATAATGAAGAACACATTTCTATATGTGTATTCTTAATTATTATAAACATTTGATTAAGATTTAAAGGACCATATTTACTGCTTTGTTTTGTCTGAAGAATGCAAGACTCATGCCATTTTCATTGCAGGTGAGTTTGTTGGTGATTGAGATTTGCCCTTCAGTGATCTCCTCAGCTGCGGTTAAAGGTTCCTGTTTCATAGGACTTGGCTTGCTTTGCTACTGATGGATCTACTGCCTTTTTTGTAGGAACTTCTTGCTACGAAGCCATGTGCCAGTACAGGGGAGGACAGTGCCTTTTGACCTCATTTGCACTAGTGCTACAGAGCTCGTTGGGGATTTCTGCTGAGGTGTGTGGTGGTCTGTGTGTAAATTACACTTGGAAAACTTCTTCAGTTTTCTCTGTCATTTGTTTAAAGACGGAATTTGATAAAGTTTGATAACAATGAAATACAGAAATTCTGTGTCATGCTAAGGGAAGTTCTTTTCTCTCTTTGTGGATGAAGTCTACATTTTAGTTTGTGGTGCATGCAACATGTTGCTGCTTAAAACCACTAGGGTGTTTTGAAATGGAGTTATGAAAACAGGGCAAAAATATACAGTGACTTCCTCTCCAGACTAGTTGCAGTTGCACAGTGATGAAAAGAATCCTTTTCTTTTTTTTTTCCACTTTTCACCGTGATACTTGAAGTTTTTAATTTTCTACCTAGTCAATGAAAGGAGCACGCATTATTAAAAACTGTCAGTTGCAAACAAGTCTCAAACAGTCTTGTGTTCCATTTAAGTTTTGCGACTCATGATGAGCACAGGTTGCATTAGCAAAGAGAGTAAGCTATCTCAAGTCCTTTTGTTTTTCCCATGGGCATCATTGCTAAGGGCCTCACGTGAATCCCAGCGAAGTCAGTTCTGCAGAGCTGCTGGGAGCATGTTGCTGGATTTTGCAAAATACTTGAGTAATGAGACTGTAACACCACTGAAAACTTAGTTGCCTCTGTAGTGGACCCAGGAACAGGAAGCACGTTACTTCACAGTGCTCTAATGCTGAACCTGAACTTAAAGGCTTGTGGAAGTTGTCAGCTTGTCTTGTGGAAGGCTGGCCAGTCTTTAGAAGGCTGGACAGCCTTCAAGAAGGAAATC
>NW_010522702.1:0-237 GCF_000687285.1 Phaethon lepturus
TTCCAAAGTGGGATCTCTTCTTCATGGACAACTCAGCTGATACGGGCTCTGTCCTGTGCTGGAGTTGGGAGCTCCTTGTCATGACAGAAGGAAACGGGTGGCAGTTCTGCTTAGAGAGATGCCGAGGGGGATTTTGGTTAATGAATTACAAGAAGACCTCTATGGGCCAGGCTCTTCTTTGGAGGGCAATTAAGATCGTGTGGTTACTAGCTCTGCTTGCAGATGCCCACTCCTCGC
>NW_010522702.1:477-1805 GCF_000687285.1 Phaethon lepturus
GCCCCATCCTCAGCTCCTTCCCGCAGAACACCGTTGTGGGATCCTCCACCTCCGCTGCCGTTGGCAGCATCCTCAGCTGTGATGGAGTGCCCATCACCTCTGGGTGCTCTGACCTCTCTGGCATTTCCAGCCGCTACTATGGCAGAAGATGCCTCCTGTGATAAATATGTGCCTGGGACAGACCCACGGAGACTCCTTGAGGAACTCAAAACATGGTACTGGGCAGGGGATTGAGATTTTGGATATGTTTTCAGTTTAGCTGAGTGGCTTTGCCTTTCATTCCCCTTTCATTGTTTGCTTCAGTTCCCCTTGGCAGCAAGGTCCCACGAAGGCCAGCCTGGTGCAGACCATCTGTCCCATCTCCCTCTATGGGTCAAGCAGACAGAGAGGCATCATGCAAGAAGTTCTCCAAGGCCAAGGTCTGCAGACTGTTGGCCCCCCACTCGGGCGCCTTGCACTGGCGGCCCCCAACTGGTTATGCTTCTTCCCTCTGTGGACTCTCCCCAAGCTGCCACGGGAAAAGGGTGTTTTTCTGGGGTGGAAGGGGCTGAGGGCACAAGGAGACCTTTCTCCATTCATAGAGGAATGGGAGGTTGGGACACGTTGCAGTGCGGCCAGTTTTGGGCACCATTCCCTGGAGCTGAGGAAGACATCCCTGGCTGCTGGGCTGCCAGTGACCATCAGGCCTTGCCTTGTTGTGTCTCTGCCCACAACTGCCCAGAAAGGCCCCATGAGCTCTTGAGGAAGGGCGTTCTTCTTGCTGTGCGCAGAGCTGTGCTGGGTGGGTGTGGGGCTCCAGAAGGTGATTTGCTTTGCAGAACCATAGTGTAGTAAAGCAGGGAGCAACCCTTGGGATGGCTCATAACTGCTACTCCACATCCCTCTGCCCTCCAACATCCGATGGAGGGGCCATGGCCAGTAGGCATGGGCAGGAGTCACAGCAAATCGTCTCCCATGGTGCTGAATGCCTTGAGGCTGGAATTTGGGGATTAGCATGTGGGAGCCGAGCGCAGTCAGCACAGAAATGGGGACAGTGAAACGATGTCTTTCTGAAGAACATCAAATTGCTCTGAAGCAGAGCATGCAGGAGCACGTCAAGATCAGCAAGTATTAGGTTACTGGTGTGCGCTTGCCAAGAGAGCTCCAGGCAGGCACAGAGCTCTTGACTGCTTCATTGGTCCCCCCAGAGAATTTGTGCTCAAGAATTGGCCTCTGTATTGTGGGAGAGGATCTTTTCACATGGAAATCTCATCCCTTCTGATCAGTGGACATGTCCCTTGGCACCCACGACAGTCTCATATCTTATTTCCTGCATGAAAATTCAGATG
>NW_010522702.1:1908-7337 GCF_000687285.1 Phaethon lepturus
GCAGAGGCCACAACAGCTTTGACTCTGATGTGGTTTGTCTCTGTCTTATAGCAGAAAACGGCTGACTGGACGACTGCCAAACCCTTGAGCTCACTCAAGCTGATGGGGCTGGCCCATGACTGATTCGTTGCCTTAATGGTAAGGTATGAAGGTCTTGCCTAAGATCATTGAGAGGGGCTAAGAGCTGGTGTCAGGTTTGCTGGTTCTCAGTCATGTGTACGCATCATTGCGCCCATACACATGTTTGTGTGTGTGTTTGGGCAACTGTGTCCATAGTTGTGTAGGCATTCCAGCATACACACGGGCCTTCATGCAGGAGAGCAGGAGTGTGTGTGACTGGTGTGCATAATTGTGTGGGCAAAGGTGAGTGTAGATGTGTGCTTTTGTGTGTGTACATGTGTGCAGAGGAGCATGCACGTACATCAGTGTGCATATACATGTGTGCAGGAGCAGGTTGGTCAGAATATTATCCTTTAAATAGAATCAAGCAGAGGAGCCTTAAAGTGTCTTTCAAACAGCTCTCACAGCCCCCATGTTTAATACCGATCAGCTTCTCTGAAAGTCCCAGCTTATTCATTCATTCATTACTTGTCTTCCGTCTTTCACTTAATCCTGTTCCCTCCAGGACTCCACCTGTGGCTCTCAGCATTGCCATATCTTACTAGTACTGATCACCAGACTTCTGTTGACACCTATAAGCTTCCAAAGCAACCCTAGAAACTGAAGGGAAAAATGCACACTCAAACTGCGCAGCAGTGGTAATTTGTGACCAAGGAATGATCTGCCAGTGAGGGCAAGGAGGCCCAAGTGCAGAAGGGGTTAAGGTGGCTGGCAGCAGGACTGCCAGGGGCAGAAGGGCTGCCTGTAAGGGAGTGCAGTTTCCCATGGTGATGAGATAAGAAAGAGCTGCAGCATTGTCTTTTGGCAATCCTGGCATGTGACTGCTCAGGAGTTGCAGGAGAAGGATGGACTTCACAACTCTATGGGAGTTATATTCTGAATCCGTTTATTGCCTTGTCTGACTCCAATATATATCATAATTTTTGCTTAGTCACTGCGCACACACTCATGATTGCTTACAGCTTGTTACACATATTATTGTAATTGGCTATATACAAAATATCATGCGCTGTCCACGCACCTCTCACACAGTCAGGAATCGCTGCCTGCAGGTGTTCCTGCACTCCTTTGCTGCTTCTTGGTTGTTTATCACAACTCCTTCCCCTCAAGGCCGAGACGTGCAGATATCCAGCTGTTTTCCAGCTTATCAGTGCCACAGCTCCTTCTCCTTCAGGTCGAGCCCTTCAATCCTGGCATGTGACTGCTCAGGGGCACCTTTGGGCAGCAGAGCTGGTGCTGGGGGATAGACCCAGTGCCAGGCTGAGGTGCCTCAGGCCAATGCTGACAGGGTTGGTGCTGCTGCCAGTGTATGTCAGGAATCGGCTCCTGATGGGCCTTTGCGGACTCCTGGTAGAAGCGCTTATGGTGGTAGGACTCTGTCCAATACACTCATCAGGTGGTGCGTTTTGATTTTTTGTTTTACTGCATATTTAACCTACAGATTAATTTGCCTGAAGGGACACAATAAACATTCCCCATCAGCACAAATACCTGTGAGTGTGCATGCCTGTGAGTGTACATAGCTCTGGGTGCATGTCGGGGTGCATGTGTGTGGATCCAGGAGGGTTAAGTCAAAGGTCTTGCTAAAATCGAGGCCCAACCACAGCCAGTGCCCCTCCCCTTCCTCACAGGGCCAGTCGTCTCCTCAGAGAAAGCAATGAGGTTGGTGAGGCATGATTTGCCCTCAGGAAACTCACGTGAGCTGCTCCCAAGACCCTTCTTGCCTTTCATGAGTTCAGAAAAGGCTTCTGAGAGTATTTGCTCCATCTTCTTTCCAGAGGCTGAGTAGTGACTGACCAGTCAGCTCCTTGCACACCCTTGGATGCATCCCGAGTGATCCCATGAACTTGTCTATGTAAATACTGTGGTTACTGTTTCATTCTTCTAGACTCTGCATGGAGGCTCAGGAATATGGTAGGCTCGAGGAGAAGCCATAGCAGTAAAAACTGAGGGGAAATAGGTGTTGAGTACTTCAGGCTTTTCCCTGTCATTTGTCAGCAGGTCCTCATCCTCACCGAGCACTGAGCCTACATCTCCTTAGCCTGCCTTCTGCTGCCAGTAGGCTCGCAGGTGCCTTTCTCGATTCCCTTCACCTCCCTTGCAAGTGTCCTCCCCACGTGCGCTGTGGCTTCTCCTGACTCACTTTCCACACATTGCAGGGGACAATCCTGGTGCTCTGAGGAGGCTGTCCTTGAAGGTTGGCCAGCTCTCCTTGGACCCTGTGTGCTCTGGGGCAGTTTCCCAGGGCTTCCTGCTATGAAGGTAGGTCCCTGCTGAGATTCAGATGTGCTCTTCTGAAGTCCGGGGCACTAGTCATCCTGCTTGTCTCAGTCAGTCTTCTGAGGATCTTAAGCTCCACAGTCTCATGGCCACGGCAGGCAAAGCTGCCCTTGAACTTAACATCATGCAACAGTTCTTCCTCATCTGTGAGTAGCAGGTCCAACAGAGCCTCTTCCCTAGCCCATTCATGGATTGCCTGCATCAAAAGTTTGTCTTCCAGTCGCCCCAGCCACGTCCTGGTGTGCTTGTGCCCAGCCATTTTGGTCCTGCAGCCGATACTGAGGTGGTAAAAATCATCCATGAGCACCAGGGCCTGTGACCATGAGGCTTTCCCCAACTGCCTGACGAAGGCATCATCGGCCTCCTCTTCTTGAACAGGAGGCGTGTAGCAGACAAGTACCAACCGCAGCACCTGCACCGCAGGGGAAGTGTGAGAGCCTCCCCTGCCATGCTGTCCCCATGCGTACCTCTTCCACGCCTTGTGTTCTCCCCTCTCTTCAGCCTATGGTGGACCCCCCGTCTATACCAATTTTAAATCCTCCTTCCTAGTTTAGCAGGCATTTGCAAAGACACTCTTGCCTCACCCTGCCAGACACATTCCACTCCTGAGCCGCAGTCCTCACTCTTCCAAGAGGAGCCTCTGGGGAGAGAAGCCAAAGCTGCTGAGTGCTGTTGCACTCCAGTCCTGCCGTGCACGCTGCCCAAATGAGCTCTCGAGGGAGAGGGATTCTCTTCTGACCTGTGTGCCATGCTTTGCTTCTTGGTCTCAGAGAATATATGTAATTAAGGGGATGTGAATGAAATGAATCAAGATCCCTTCTGGGGCTATGTCTTTCCAGACCAGGGGATCAGTTCCGGTTCCAAAGACATCCTCATGCAGAGGCTTTTTCAGCCCAAACTCACTGCCCTGCAGGGAAGGACCTCGTGGAACCATTTTTGTTACCAGCGTAATTCATCACAGAGTCATAGAACCACAGTATCATAGAGTCACAGAATGGCTTGGGTTGGAAGGGACCTTGAAAGACCATCTAGTGCAATCCCCTGGCCATGGGCAGGGACATCTCTCACTAGATCACGCTGCTCAAAGCCCCATCTAACCTGACCTTCAACCCTTCCCATGATGGGGCATCCACTGAGGCTCTGGGCAACCTGTGCCAGTGTCTCACCACCCTCATCAGAAAAAAAAACATTCTTCCTTGTGTCCAATCCAAAGGTACCCTCGTTCAGTTTAAAGCCATTGCCCCTTGTCCTGTCACTAGAGGGCCTGGTGAAACGTCTTTCTCTGCATTTCCTTTAAGCCCCCTTTAAGGACTGAAAGGACACAAGAAGGTCTCCCCAGAGCCTACTCCTCTCCAGGCTGAACAACCCCACCTCTCTCAGACCTTCTTCATAGGAGAGGTGTTCCAGCCAAGCCTCTGAACATTTTTGTGGCCCACCTCTGGACACATTCTAACAGACCCTACAGAGGCTTCCCACGGTCCATGAAGAGACATGAGCTCACACACAGGACTCAGCTCATCCCAAAGCAGACGCGCATGGTAAATGGGACAAACCATCTCTCTGGAGATGCCAATCCTGCAAATACGAGTGGTGGCCCTTGAAATCCCCATGTGGCATAAGAGCAGCTGTGTCTTGGCTTGGAGAGGCAGGGAGGGGGGACTGCCAGCCCCGCTGAGGCACTCCCAATCTTGTTACACTGAATTAAACACAGAATACAAGCTGGAGCAAAGCTGTTCTTGTTGGGCTCTGAAATGGTCATCAGTGGAGCGTGAGGTTTGGAGGGGCAGGAAAAGGAGGGCTCAGGAGGCAGGAGCTGCATTTCGGTGCGTCTTCCCTGGACAGATCTCATTCCCTTGCGATGAGGGACACACAAAGACACACACACACACATGGTAATGCACACTAGCATAAAGTCATGCACAAACTGGTGCTCCAACGTGCATCCACACAAACGTTGCTGCTTATAAGTGCACACAAGTAAACTACACACACAGGAACACAAAAAAGCATGGGCCATCTCTCTGGAGATGCCGATCCTGCAAATACCAGTGGTGGCTCTTTAAATCCCCAGCTGGCATAAGCTCACAGCAGGGCCTACACGCCTGGTCATGTGTGCATGGCTTGCTTCACCTGTCCCAGCAGAGCCTACAAGCACCGCCACCCCATGGCTCAACCCCATATCCATGCCCACGGTGCTCAGGGACAGGCAGAGAGCAGCGCAAGGGCTTGTGTGTGGGCAAATGGGCTCCAGCTGGGCACACTGCTCTCAGCAGCTGCATCTCCCGCTCTCACTGAGTGCAGGTCAGTCTTCCCCCAGCTATGCTCAACCCTTGGACGCAGGACTCTGTCCTTGGATGCAGAAGATGACCCTGTCAAGTACAACACATGTGCAGTGGCGCTGGACACATTGTGGACAGCCTCCCTTTGGGTGTCGTGAGTCTTCTCAATTAACTCTAGGTGACTTGAGTTTGAAATTTGTGTGTGTGTGTATGTGTGTTTCCTGAGTCAGCTGTTTAGTCTGTCTTGAATGTCCTTTACTGGACTGTCCCAGCACGTGTGATGTGTCCTCCAGGCACGCTGACATGTTTTGCTCTGGAAATGCTTCGGCCTCTCATCCTGTCAGGCAAAAGAAGCCGTCACTGGGGACTGTGCCTGGCATAAAGCAGGAAATAAAAAACCAGCCATTCGGGAAGCCAAAGCACAGCCCGTAGCCTCAGCTGGGATGTTTTGCATTCAAGATGAGCTTGTCAGAAAATAGTCACCTCTACAAGGGATGCCTGTGGCAGCCTGGGGCAGTAAAGGTCCGTGATAAAAGGCAGCCCAGCTCCTCGCTCTCTCATCCACTTCTCTTGCCTCCTTCTCCTTGGGAACCAGGTGAGTCTGAAGGCCCTTCTCCTTCTCCCCTTTCTCCAAAAGGAGGTCTCACCTCAGTGGACCTCTCAGCTGACACCGGCTTTCTCCTGTGGGAAATCTTGGGGCTGCTTGTCACAGGCGAGGGGAGTAGGGAGATGGTTAGATACATGCTGAAG
>NW_010522702.1:7778-7992 GCF_000687285.1 Phaethon lepturus
GGTGCGGCTGTTACCTCTCCAGCAATCCCCAGCCGCTACTGTGGCAGCAGATGCCGCCCCTGCTAAAGATGCTGGAAACAGCACTGGATAAGGCTCCCCAGGAACTCAGAGCGTGGTGCTGGACAGAGGATCAAACTTCGTGCCGTTGTTTTAAGAGCACCTGACCCTTCTCTGGCTTGTCCTGCAAGGGCAGACTGGAAGGGACCAGCCCGGG
>NW_010522703.1:0-2802 GCF_000687285.1 Phaethon lepturus
GGCGGGCTTAGCGATACGGCCTATACAAGCAGAGCCCGTCTCTTTTTTATTTTTATCTTTAAGCGTTGTATTGCAAAGCTTTTAAAATCGCCGGACAGGAACGCTACTACACTCACATTTTTCTTAATAGTCTCACTTCCACATTCGTGAGAATTGAGCCACCTTTGCTAAATGCATGTTACACACCCAGGTAGTCCTCCTTCACAGAAACTTCGTTCAAGGTTTGTTTTACAAGTTAAGACCTAGAGGTCTAATCTCAGAAGTAAATTAGGCTTTTAGATGTCAGTTTGACTGCAATGCTAACGCATACTGCACCAGGTTGGTTCACACAGAGACTATTTTTACCACATGAGAGTATATCTATATATACACACATTCACAATTATTTATATCGGTCTCTGTTCCCTTACTGCATTTCTTTTTGACTAGAGTCCAAAGAAAATGGAGTGATTTTTTAAAATACTGTTGAGATGTATTTTTTCATTGTGCAACACCGTGACATTTTCTTAAAGATTTTGTTCTTGTTCTAGTTTGATACAAGCTACAAGTCCAGTTCAAATTACATTTGAGTTACCAAACCCAAATAATTAACTTTTTAATTCTGCCAGCCTATTTCAAGAAAGAAAGTAACACACTCTCATTGCTTCCCCTCCCGTATTACCCAGATTTCTCCAGAGGACAATTATTACTGTGCTGACACATAGACAGCTCTCGTTTTGTTTGCTTTAGAACTATCCTGCTCAGATTTCTTATGGGACAGAAAAACATGGAGCTGAAAAGCTCTTCAACTGTTTCAGCAATGATCCAATATTTGTATATCACACCTCCATATTTAGTTGTTTTACTTAACAGTTATTACTTCTTTACTTGCATGTGGAGTTCTGTTAGCAAGACTGCAGTATTATTGCTCAGATCCATTTGTGACAAAACAGTCAAGATCCAATTCTGTCTGTCTGAAGTAATACATTAAAGATACTAGACAAATTTCCTATTGACATGGAATAAACAGCCACTTACGCTCAAATGTACATGCCATTTCAAGATTTTTTTTGAACACAAAATTATAGCTATAATAGTTCAGGGATCATAGGAATGATTATGGATTCCAAAACGCTTTTCATCTTTAGTCAAATACACATTAAAACTCCACTAGCAGCACAGAAGCGCAGACAAGCAGGTAAGTCCACACAAGCTAGCTTCCAAGGCTTATTTTATGAAAAGATCTACCAACCAGCTCACACTTACGGGTTTTTTGTAGTTTTAATTAAATATTTGAAATTAAGTCCCCATCAGCAAATGAAACCTCAGAGGAAGTTCATCTAGATCTACCTTAGCATGTGTGAGGTGAAAATATAGCTTGGAATATTTAGGCCTTGTTCTAGAATCTAGTTTTTTACTACTTTTTTTGGGTGTGTTTTCACTTAGCTTCGCATTCAATGTTCAGTAAAGTAAGAGAACATATAGAAGTGTTTGATACAGTCTGTGCTGTAGTCTTACGCGATGTGGAAATGTAGCCTTTTTGTTCTAGTTTATAAAATTTCCATGTATAAAAAAGCAATGTAGTCTTGTAACTAGCTCTTTGTATTGCTCTTTCCTAAGAGTACCCACTAATTTGGAAAGCAGCCAAACTTTTCTGGAGTTATTTAAGAAACTAGAGATTTTAAGAGCTCTGATTACAAACTACATAAGTGCAGTTGCTTTAATATATACATGAAAGAGAACCAAGCAGGTAGTTAATTAGGCAAATATGTTATCTTCTGAAACTAAATAAAAGTGAAGATGTATCCTCTCTGAAACATTTGACATACAATTGCAAGCAGAAAACTAATTAAGGAAAATTACACAAAGGGGATTAAAACTTGAGTAAATATAGTAAGAGTTCTAAATTCTTCTTAACACATAATAGCATTTCCTTTCTATTGCAATATATTACATACAGGAAGACTGTAGAGAGGAGACTATTCCTAAAGAGGAGTAAAACCAGAGAATGACGCACCTGGGCTGTCAACTGCACCATCAAAAATTAGATTTTTCTCCAAACGAGATCTTCTCAGAAAGCAAAAAAGGAAGACCAAGTACTCTCATCTATTCAAGGTTCAGTTGTGCAGTTCATGACACTGGTAATAATAGTGGCAAGTGCAAACAAAAGTAATCTAATAGTTACAAAAAAACAAACCAAAGCAACACAAAAAAACAACACACAAGTAAATCTGAGGGTATTACTTGGACATTAGACCTTGTATTGGGTTTGTGTGGCAAGGTTTTGGTAGTGAGGGGGCTGCACAGGTGGCTTCTGTGAGAAGCTGCTTGAAGCTTCTGCTATGTCTGACAGAGCCAATGCCAGCCAGCTCCAAGACATACCCACCGCTGGCCAAGGCCAAACCCATCAGCAACGGTACGGTAGCAGCACCTCTGGGGTGACTGAGTGAACAAGGGGGGAAAAACCTGCACAACAGCACCTGCAGCCAGAGAGAGGAGTGAGAATATGTGAGGGGAACAGCTCTGCAGACACCCAGGTCGGAGAAGGAGAAGGAGGAGGTGCTCCAGGCACCGGAGGAGAGATTCTCCGGCAGCCCGTGGTGAAGCCCACGGGGAGGCCAGCTGTGCCCCTGCGGCCATGGAGCTCCACGGGGAAGCGGATCTCCACCTGCAGCCTGGGGAGGGCCCCACGCCGGAGCAGGGGGATGCCCAAAGGAGGCTGTGACCCTGTGGGAGGCCCATGCTGGAGCAGGCTCCTGGCAGGACCTGTGGCCCTGTGGAGAGAGGAGCCCAGGCTGGAGCAGGTTTGGTGGCAGGACCTGT
>NW_010522703.1:2987-4947 GCF_000687285.1 Phaethon lepturus
GAAGTGCATGGAGGACTGTCTCCTGTGGCTGGAGGAGGGGAGGAGTGTGAGAAGTCCTCCCCTGAGGAAGAAGGAAAAGCAGAGACAAGGTGTGATGAACTGACTGCAACCCCCATTCCCCATCCCCCTGCACCGCTTGGGGCAGGGAAGAGGTAGAGAAAATTGGAAGTGAAGTTGAGCCTGAGAAGGAGGGAGGGGTGAGGGGAAGGTGTTTTTAAGATTTGGGTTTATTTCTCATTACCCTACACTGATTTCATTGGTAGTATTTCTCCCCCCCCCCCCCCCCCCGACTTTTTTTTTTCTGTGCGCAATTTGTGGTGGTTGACAATTCCCCCCAGTCAAGTCTGTTTTGCCTGTGACAGTAATTGGTGAGTGATCTCCCCCTGTCCTTATCTTGACCCATGAGCCTTTTGTTATATTTTCTTTCTCCTGTCCAGCTGAGGGGAGTGATAGAGCACCTTTGGTGGAACCCTGGTGTCCAGCCAGGGTCAACCCACCACAGACCTTCAAAGAGAAAATACGTCTAGTATCAAATGGTAGTTCTGACTACGATCAACCAGACAGAAATTGGTTGAGATGTGTAATTGTCCTAATTCAGCAGAGTACTTTGCTGTTATTGTAAAAAATTACTTTCTATCCTATATGCAGGGCACATTTCCAAGATGATGACACCAGAAAAAAACAGAGCATAAAATACTATATCCAAGGTAAAACTGTAATAAGTCGTACTGTAGATTATTGCACCACATAAATATTTTTGGAGCTACAACCAGTAGAGTCAATGCTAACTATAATTGTGTGGCTTAGTCCTGCTATTCAAGTTCTTTACACTTTTTCTCCTTCCAAATTAAAAATAGCTTTTTTTTAAGAACTAAAACAAAACCCCATAGTCACTTGTTTCAAATTTTCCTTCTAAAAACTTAATAATAAATACACATTGAAGTAGAAAATGCCCAATCTGTAACACACAATACTTCAATTCCTATTAGGTAACTGCACTTTATTACCATCTTACATTTCTACTTGCAGTTTAGCTTTATTTTGTAGGTGAATGAAGCAAAGAGCTCCTGGATTTGTCAGCTACTTGGGGAAAACTCTCAGGTTTCTACAACAGCCATCAAGCACTTTAAAGTGCCATGAGCACTTTAACTAGAAACTGCAGGAACATTTCTTAGAAAAATAGAAGAGTAGGATGAAAATATTAGGCTTAAGCCAATCTACTGCAAAAATAGAAAAAATCTCTACTACTATTTTAACTAACCTTACTAAGCACCATTGAATCATATAGATGATTTGCTGGGAACACATTTAGGATAAATTGCTTATATTGAAAAAGCGAAACTTAATTTTTAAGAATCCTTAAAGCTCTCTAAACTCAATCCTGCATAATTCCGTATCTTCTATTCTGTGCAGAAATGATCTCACCATTTATGGAGAGTTTTCTATTTGTTTTCATTCTGCTGGAATTCTGTAAAAGATCCTTCATCTGCTGCGTGAACTCTAAACCTGCAGCACATACGCTAACTCTGCGCACTGTCCTCGCCTACAACTTCTGCGTTCTGCTCCTGTGCAACACCTTCTCTCTCGGGCCGCTGCTTCCTTCCCCAGCACAGGTGCAGGGACATCTTGCTGGGTGTTGAGCTTTGTTTACAGTTACTCTACAATAATGTGGGAAAGTGCTGGTTTTATAATTCTAATGGGAAGACAAACGCTTCTTCCGTAACACCTTAAGCCTACCGGTTCCTCTTTCATCATTATGGCATAATCACCAGTAGGTCTCCACTGTCCTCCTGGCATCTCCTCAGCAAATTCCCATCCCTTCTTTCTCGCCGGTGCTAGTTCTGCCTTTCTCGTCTGAAAGGCAAAGACCGTGTTTTCCAACATCTGTGACGTGTCAAAACACCCCCCAGAAAAGCAGCTGGTTTAGGACTCCTTTTCCCGCCGGCAGCCCTAGCACAGC
>NW_010522704.1:0-24203 GCF_000687285.1 Phaethon lepturus
CGGGGCAGGGGGTCCGCACCGCCCGTCGCTGGCTGACGGTCATCCCCGGCTCTGAAAACCGCAAAGGACGGTGGCCCGCCTTTTAGGGGGAAATACACCATCCTTACATATTAAATGGCAAAAAGCAGCGACCGCGTCGCAGCTGGGAACTGCTGTGCAAAGGGGAGGTCGGTGCTGGTGGAAAACTGCCTTGGAGCACCTAATCATTAACATGAATATGCAGTAATAGAAATACACTCGGTCTGCCTGGAGAGAGGATGGTGAAACTGAATTCAACTTTGATTCAACTTTGCTGCCCAGCAGTGAGTTCAATTATTGAAGGTGAAGAGTTCATTGCCGCTATTAGAATTTTTATTATAACCATTTCCTTTGATTAGGTTTCCTTTGAGATCTCTCTAGCCTACTTAGGCTAAAAGCCTTACTTCATTTAACGTACAATTTATAAGGCATACTTGGGCCTATTAAAAGATTTACAAAACTTTGTTCCAAATTACCGTACACTTCGCCGGCTTCCTACATGTACACTTAATACTTCCTTACTTTTTGATCAGCATTTTGGTCATATCTAGTCATGTCTTGGGCTCTTACATACTCCTGAAATGTCTGCAGGTATCCCCCTCAGTTTTACAAATGTAAAAAAAATCTGCCTAATTAAGTACAGATAGGTGAAGAGTGGGAGGAGTATGAATAATCTTGCCAAAAAGAAGAGATTAAAGCAGGACCTCAAGGGACTGAATGGGAAAGGTAAGCTTGCAGGGGCAAAGTGTTGCAGCACAGGATAAAAATTGGGAAACAGTTGGGTGTAGCGGTCAAGAGTATATAGAGGTGGACATGTAAAACAGCAGGGAGGAGGAAGGTGTGGACCTGCCCTAGATCAAGAAGGAAAAGCCAGCTGGAAAAAGAAGGAGAAACAAAGAGAACAGAATGTGGAGAGGGCAGCAACAGCAGGTTGTGCTAAGCCTTTTGTTTCTGGACAGAGCCGTGGGAAAAACAGCATGCAAACGTGTAACCCAACCATGGGTGGCAGGACAAACACAGAGGGATACCACAGCAAGGCCATACAGTGCTTTTAAACACCACGTCCTAATTTTTGTGCACTTAGTTTTGCCATCTCAGTATTCCTACAACTTTCATCTGTAAAAACAAGAAAGGGTGAGAAAATACAGATACTTTTTATTACATCCTTCAGCTGAGCACTCATAGGTTTTAACTAGCTCTTCTACAAAATTCAGATTGTGATTTTGGCTGCATATTTGACCAAAGTTAGTTTTACTCATGGTTAGAGTGATATCCCTCAAGACTGAGTTACAAAAATACCAAATTTACCCAAAAATTAAGGTTTGTATTAAAAATTCCATGAGTGAGACTGAATTTGTAACACTAATGAGAGCTCCCATCTCTGACAGTGAAGATGTGATATCATCAGGGCTTCACACAGAGGAGCCAACATGTTGAATATTTGACCCTTCACCAGACCAAGTAAGACCTGTTGCAAGATGTGGCTTGTAGGTAAAGTTTTTGTTTTGTTTAATTACATCTGGAAGAGAGCTCCAGTGCCTGAAAGCTCTCTCTAAAGAAAATATGCCTGTTTGTAAACTTTGCCTTGTTTGTGTCCTTGGACTATGATGATTAGCAGTACAACAAAGAGTTGAAATTGTGGCAATATCTCTTAGATGTTCCCTTTTGGTGTACTCCTGTGACAAACAGACTTTTTCCAGGTAGCTGGAATTTGCCCTCCTTCAGCAGAAGCTTTACATCAGTGTAAAACACACATCATACTTTAACAGGTCTTCTGTGGCAAGTGTACAGGAGTTATGTAGGCAGCTATCTTAGATTGCCTGCAGAATACACATGTACCTGTTCTTTCTTTTACAGGACACTATAAAAATCATAAAGAGTTTTTGAGTTTCAACTCTACAGCAGTAGTTTTATGTTCTTGCTGTGAATGATATGGATAAATAGAAGGACTTTGTCTTTCACACACATGCATTTAAGCATTAGCACACAAATTTCAATAGGATCAAGATTAAGAGCCTAACTTTCATAGATGCTGAACACTTAATTTCAGTCACTGAGGATAGCAGGTAGTCAGCATCTCTATAAATTAAGTTGCTTAAGATAAGCAGAGAAAGCCATCATGGAATGTTTAATTTTCAGGTCTTTGATTTTTTTCACATATTTCAAAACTGTAAATGCAGAGGTGTGAGTCAGGAAATCAAGACAATAATTGGGAGACTTGTTTTACAGGGTTCCAGATGGCTTGCTCTTTCCTCTTGTCTTTCTCCTCAAAGAAGCACACACCAGCTAAACCAAAATAACCCTACTCTACCAAAAAAATATAAGTTCAACTATTTATTCTTCAAGCTTATCGCATATTCTTTGGGAAGAATTACATTACCATTTATTAACTAGAAAGACATGAAATTGCATGTCACATGAAAAAAATATTATTTATCACTCTAGTATTTATTATGTACAGCTAAAATAAACAGTCCTGTACAAGAAAACTCCTGTAAAAATGCAAGCTTCCAGTGAAATCCATAGCAGACAGTCAAATCACTGGGACCCCCAGTTTGTCATGGGAGTCTGTTTACGTAAGGTACTTTGGAATATTACTGTGGAAGAAATAAACCTTTCAAGCTAAGCAAAATTGAATTGAGAACCCATTACTGTATCTGAAGGCTGACTGTTTTGTACAGCAAAAAAAAGCGTGTAATAGTTGTCGTCCTTCTCTGAATCAATACTGTAGGAATGCCTCAGCAAGGGACACAGCAGTGCTGAAGGTGTCAGCCTTCCAATGCAACTGAAACCCCAAGGTGTAACAGGTCTGGTTACTGCAGTAAATTCTTTCTGATTTTTGTCTGAATTTCTCCATGATCCACCCTTCTTGTTGTCTGTCTACTCACTGCTGCTGATAGCATTGCTCAAAACTTCGGCAAACCTCTTCCTGTTGTACTAGACCTTAAAGCTTATAATATACCACCTAGCAGGGGTGGTTGGTCACTCAGCAACTTATCAATAGCCTTTAAAAGTCTTGCTCTATAATATAATATAATTTGGCAATCTCAGCAGACAGTTGATGGTAGGTATACTGGCAGAGAACTTGTCTTTTCTTTTACAGCACAACAGATGATTTGCAAAACCAACTTGGTGTAAAAACAAGGAGGGAGAAAGCGTAGTATAAGCACAGCCCAAGCTTCTAGTTAAATTATATCTAGTTTATTCTGCTCTGTAAGACACTGCAATCATTGGAGTGTGAAGAGATAATGAAAAACATTAATGATCAGGAACTGGCAGGGTACCTGAAGGACTGAGTGATGAAGGGGAAAGACTTTGATCCTGCTGTCTTGCTGTAGCAAGAGCATGAGTCATCTGCACCAAAGCATTTGCAGAAGTGATGGTTTATTTACTGTCAGATTTATGGTCATCCCCTCAAAGTCTGGACATGTTATGGAAGCAATAGGGGCTAGGTAGACCCAGCACTGTCACGTGGCTGGGAGAATATGCATCATACTATACGTGTTTAAAGAGAGAAAAGACTTGTGTAAATTCCTTAACCCTCATCTCTTCCCCCTTTCAAAAAATCTGTGTCCGTACATACAGGGAAGGATTTACACATTGGCTGTATATTTAATTAAATACTTCAAGCTTTAATTTCACCTTTCACAGTTTTTCACCTATTACTCATTTTTAGTTGACATTTATCTAACTAATTTCACTGTGTTTTCATTGAAGAGCTTCTGTAAACTGGCGGTGAGGAGGAGCCAAAAAAAAAAAAAAAAAAAAGGCAAAAACAAAAAACGGCAAACAGCAGCTCTTTAGCAAACTTCTTGTTATTCCCTGAATCTGCCTGTTTCACAACTTCTGTCTGTGACTGTGTGCTTGGGCTGGCTGGCTGTAGTGTCCTCCCTAGGACCTCTGCTCAGAATTTTTTGCTGCTTTTGCAGCTTGTCAACATTTCCACTGTATAGGCATACAAGTGATAAAAGATGCTAACTCGGGCTGCTGGGGCTGACAGCCACTGAAAAGCTGTGAGCAAAATCAGCAAGCAGAATCGATCGGGTGAATATTTGTGTCTTCACATGCCTTGACTTTCCTGAATGCTTTCCAGCATATGGTTACTGCCTGCAGCGTAGCTGCCGCAGCAGCAGCCTATGGGTTATGATTTGCTGCAGCAAGTTCCCCTTTCCTTTACCTTTAATGCCAAGTACTCGATCAAAGCGTGTTTTTTCAAGGTGTGGTTCGTTGCTGCCTTGCACTGAACTTGATGCACTCTGCAACTACTTCGTCCTGTTGCCGCCTTAGTCCTGTTTATGGTACGCAGCAGGACATGCAGGGTAATAAATACACGCCCTGGTACAGAAGCAGTATCCAATGCCCTGACTTCACAAATTTTTGCCTGGGAAGATGATTTTAAATGGAGTTTTACTAGCCAGGGAGTTAGGTGCTGACTCTGTGCTCTCAAGATGTGCCCATCTCAGAGTCCTGTGCTGGAATTCTGCACTAAAATATGTCAAAGAGAAAAAAAAACCTAAGGAAATAAATTTCTGTCATTAAAACATAGTCACCGGAGAAGGGAACCTGTTTTTTCATATTAATGCCAACTTGATACTTATAACATTTGCCAGGACTCTAAAAGTTCCAGGTTTGATTCGTTCCTCTGCATCCAAATCCTTGTCTCCAAAAAACATGCATTAAACACTGTAAAAGGATACTATGAGAACACTCTTTGCCTTAGCTAGAGTACACATCGTTCATTAGGATTATTCGGGTTTTAGGGCATAATGAGATGAACCTGGTAAGGTAGCATAGCAATCAGAGTACTAAATAGCATAGAGGAGTAGGAACTTTGGTTCAGGGTCCTGCTCCAGGAACTGTTTGTATATTTTACAAGTAACACACAAAAATATCCAGAAGGAGGGACTGCCAAAGAGTTCTCCTGTCACTGAATAAACATTGCTGTTGTCTTGGAAGCCTGAATGAGCCATGGGACTCTCAAAGGCACAGAAAAATGTTATTTTTGTCTTTCAAAAAGGGAACATTTGGGGAAAAATAAAACATCTATAGTAGTTATTTGCAGCAATTGTTGGCAAACTATTACTTTAGAAATAAGAAATGTATTAAATAGAATTTAATACATAGAAACTACTGAGATGTACTAAATAAGTTTACTTTTTAATTAAAACACTCTATTCTGTCTAATGATAGGTGTGTACCTGTCACAACAGTTTTTGTCTCTGAAAAAATTAGGAAGAAAATAACAAGAGAACATCAGTACTGTTGACAGTAAGCACAGATGGAGATTACAACCAATGAAGCTCAGCAGTGATTTATAACTAGAGATCTGATGTTATAATACAGATTCTGAACAAACTTAAGTTATTCTATTTCCAATTAAGTTATTTCTAGAGAAAAAGCTTGAAACATGAGCATGACATCTATATATTAGAAGAAGCCTCAAGAAGTTATATAAATATAGAGACTATATAAGCCTATAACATGCAAGAATTCTAATTGTCTAAACCCACAAGATTTTAAATATTGTAAATAAAATATACATAGAAAGCATTTTTAGAACTGAAGTGCAAAGTCAAACCATGATCTTAAAGTTACTATTATTTTTTTTACTGTGAGCAAAAATATTTCATATAGAAGCTTCTGAAATTTTTGACATTTCTAAATCTGACCTTAGAAAGAAGGAGAAAACAATACAAAAGGGTTGCCTCAAAAGTTTCTTGTGTTTCCTTTTTTTTTTAACCTCCTGATAAAAAGCCTATTTTTGAACCAGTTTATGGACCCAACAGGGGCTTGTACATGAGGCATGTACTGATTTACTTAGCACTGTAAGGATTGAAAAATTCTGGGCATCCATTAAATGCAGCCCCAGCAGTTGAGTTAGGCAGCTCACACAAGCATCTACAAGACCTAGCTATTGGGATTTAAATACCTAATAACAACCAAATTCTTATCTAAGGCATCTGATGTCCTTCACTGATTTGGTCGTGAAATACTGCACTTTATAATTCTCAAACAGGAGGGTGCAATTCTGCTCAAACTGTAATAAAATGGAACAGGGAATAAGTCAACTGTTAGATAAACATTGCCACTATACTGTTCAACAGCTTTGAAATGCTCATGATCAGAATTTTATTATCACCAGCATGTCCACTCAAACCCACCCTGTATCAGACACGTCGCTAAATGGGCTAAGGGTCTGAGTCAAATTCCAGGTAAATGCGAAGGGGACTGGAAGATGAAGAGTGAAGGGTCTTCAGGAGTGGAAAACCTTGAGAACCACTGCTGTAGAAATTTAAGCCTTAGAAATGAAAGCCACTGCAGTGCTATTCAGCTCAATAACCCCAGCAAAAGTAATGGTTAATTTTATATCCTCAACAAGTCTGCATTTTTTCTGGTCATCAATGAATATTGTTGATTACCATGTTGTGGAGATAAGGATGACATTGATGAGATTTTCACTGATGCGATTTTCATTGATACAATCTATTTGCAAACACAGTCATAGGAAAAAAAAAATAATGTTTTTGGCAAATAAGATGGCACTGCAAAGACTACTAAAAGTAGTTTCCAGGGCATTAATTAGTACATGGCAAACTTTGTTCAATGGAGGTTGTGAAGCTTTGAAGATATTCACCTCCCTCAGAAATCTGTGAAGTTTAAAGATTCTGAGTAAAGCACAGTCAGACCTACTGCATGCTATTTCACGTGGGAATATATAGCATTGGTTGTCTGAGACACTGGGAAAGCCATCTGCAAGCTGAAGCCTGCAAATAAAAACTTAACATTGAAAATGGCACCTGCAAATACTGCAGAAATATATCTGTTAACACATTTGTGCACGCAGAACTACAAAAGGTAAGCAGGCTTGGTTACCTTTCACTTCTATAACAGCTAATCTGATGCATTTTCCTGTCCTCCTTTTAGTTTTGTGTCTATTCTAATAAAATATACCTCAGCAAACTAAATGCAGACTTTCTTCTTGTCTTGTATTTTGTTAGGGTTTAGGTTTTTATTTTGCCTATGCTTTAAATAAATCATCTCTCCTGATGAATTCACGCAGCTGTCATTCTGATAGTAAATAGGAGAGAATCCAGTATATCATACTGTAAAAGAATGAGAGACACCCAACACAGTCATTCTTCCTAAGTTATATGAAAGGGAGAGAAGATTTTTCTTCTGGAAAACACTGAGATACGTGTTAAGCTATGGCCTGCTACTACTGATATTGTTGGAGTTTTATACAAGAATATTCCTGTATAGATAAATTCTTACAATAAACAGACATTATGCTGTATCTAAACTTATAATGATTGCTTTTACAATGCAGAAAATGCAGTATTGCAATTTCTTTTTTTTTTTTCCTTTTTGAATAAGCATTTTCTCTTGTGAAACCCAGATTTTTTTATTTTTTAAAGCATGCTGTTGAGCAATTCTATTAGTAAATATTTTAACAAGCAGTTCTAGGATACATCAAGCCAATTAGATGTAACCAGACCACCATCCTGTTTGAAACAACGGGCATTTTCTCACCGAGACAAGTTTGGACCGCCAAAACGTAAACACTACGACCAGAATCAGGCCACTATAACAAACTGTTATGTAAAATCTATGCACTGTTTACATTATGCCCGGACTAAACCAATAACTTAAGTCGTCACATCCCTTTATGTACATCATATGCATCAGGTATTTCTCAGGCCTTGGCCCTACTATTAAACAGGTTTGTGAGGTGGAGAGGAATATATTGCATTATTGCCTTTTACTCCAAGTGAATAAAAATAATTTACCCTAGCACAGTTTAGATATTTAGATAAAAATTAGGCATCAATGTGCTGTGTCTTTATTGGAAAAAAAACCTTGTTGATTCCAGATAGGTACAGCACTGGTTTCAACTCTCTATAAATACTCTTTACAAATATTCTTTTGAGTAGATGAGAAAAACAGCTATTCCTCTATCCCAATTTTCCTTCTACATACTGGATTAAAGACTGGTCTATGCTGCCTCCAGTTGGCACTGTCTCAACACAAAGAAATCTTTAAGATGAGCCATTGACCACTTCATTTCATTTAACACCAGGTTCTCTGTTTCAAACTGAAGGTCAGTCGTCTCTACTGACTTTCATAATGTACTTTTATCGAGCATGTAATAGAGTTGTCCACTGCCTTGACGACATGAAGCTTCACAGGCCTGGGCATTAATATTCTATTTACAAAAGGGCCCAAGTGTGAGAAGTCAAGTTAGAGCCAAAGCCTGTGGATAGATTTCCATTGCTTCCTCCCGACACGGTACCCATGCTGGCTGATCACCTGGGATCAAGATGAGGTAAACCTGGGGCATGAGAAACTCTATGCAGTGTGAACCAAGACTAGATGAAAGTGCATCTCCTGCTAGTGGCATGTCACAGAGCCAATCTAGATTGGAGAACCTTCTACAGGGTAGGCACCAAAGTCAGCTTTTCAGTACAGCTGCTGCCACTGGGACACGTCACTTTTTTTTCCCTTTGCAAGACAGCAAAATTGTGGAGGTCCAGAGAACAAGTTTTAAAGAAATTCTGTTGATCCCCTTTCAGAGGAAATACATGGTTTTCAAGAGCATTTTCCAGAAGGTCTGTTAAGAAGCTACTGTTCACTGTTGGCTATTGAAAGTCAGCAAGTGACTGTTTTTAGGTGAAGAAACCAATGCAGCCTAATTTCCAGTGGACCTGTGTTTCAAGTACCTCCTCCATCCTCAGCCGAGTAGTGCCAGCTTCCTTCTCTGTGTGGTTTGTTCCTGGAGCCAAGGTCAAACCCTCCATCTGGCAGAGATGATGGTGCTGTGCTGGTTGTGACCCACACACGTGCTGACTGGTGAACCTGAGCGGACAAGAGAGAAATGAGGACAGCTGAGCTCGTGCTGTGGCTCTTGAGGGGAGAGAGCTCACCTCTGCCCTTTCTCCAGTCCTTACACTTTGCAAGGACTGAATACCTTCGGGCCCTTGCCTTTCTGTCAAATGTAGTTGACATTATCTGTCAGGTTCAAAAATGTTGAGGGGGAGAGACAGATCAGAGACTGACTGATGGGCAGACAGATGGGCAGGCAATGTGATCACGTTTATTTCCTCAGGAAATCAGATCTTTAAGTCATTATGCAAAACTGTGGATTGTATGTTGGTGGGTGGGATTTTCAAAAGCTCCTAAGACCCAGAGCGACAAATTTATTTATAAACCTCATCTTAACTCAGATAAAAGGAGAATTAGGTACCTAAGTAACATTAAAAGTCTAACCTAAATGACTTTAATAGGATTTGCTGTATCACTTGGGTAGTCTTAATCCCACTCACTGTATTTAAAATGGTAGATGATAGGAATTTTGGCACTGATTTAAAAGAGCCTAGCATTTTATAAAGCTTACATAAAAGCAATTATAATGCCTGAAAACCTTGAAAAATTTAAAGTTACAGCATCAGATGCCTTAATTCACATGCATGGTTTTAACAGTAAAATCTAACAAAGCCTTACATTGGTGCCAAACAGTCAACATTGAAGCAAAGTTTCTACAAGTTTTTACATTGATCCAGGCAAATAAAAAACATATTGGATAACAGATCTTTCATTTTCTATAACCAATTAAATCATATGGTATGTCAGAGAAGACCACCAGTGAAATGTTGCAAAGGCATAGTCAAGGCAAGTCTTCATTTGGTTTGCATTACTTCTGATGTGAGATGTGTAGCAGAGCGCCATATGCCATGGTAGATAAGGCGTACTGATGCTGTCAAGACTGTGAGCAAATTCTGGATGATAACTATTTGCAAGAAGGATTGCAGAGGAAAGTGGGCAGAGTGACTACAAGGATAGATACGATACCTGTGTCTGCTGGGCATTGTGAAAGCAAGATTGGTATGCACCACTATGAAAATTAATGTCTTCTAGACAAATGGAAAGCAGATTCAATTAGTGGGTCCAACATCTCATCCTCAGTATTTTTTTTTCCCATGAAAGTTGCTTTTTAAGAAGACTAATTAGTTTTAAATTGTTATTTTTAAAATCCAAAAACAAGGGCTTATTTTTTCAAATAACCAATTTAAGCTAGGGATGTAAATAAATCTGTCCCCAGGACAACCATCCGTTTACTGCATTCCAAGATTATGAAATTTGCTTTCATTTTATGCTGTAAAAACCAAAACCTATGAGAGCGTATTGTGTCAAAATATTTGTGTTTGGCTTGAAAATGTCAGACATATAGTTAGATATCACACTTGCAATGACTAGATAGTCAACATGGGACATTTCAGGAAAAAACTCAATCCATATTGGTAGATCTCTGTGAAAGCTTTGAGTTTAAATGAGGAATATCTTCTGCAAAGAAATGGTTCTGAGTAGTTTTACTGCAAAACCTAAATGAACGGCTTCATTTTCAAAAGTGCTTAAATGGGCACAAAGTATCAAAAGAGAGTAAAGAACTTCTGAAAATTACGTTTATTAAGAAGCCTATCTCTAGGAACTTATAAAGAAGTTGGGCAGAGACTAACTGGTGCAAATAGTTTGACCCATTTAAATTCTAAGCATTAGGGCATTATTTGCCCACCTACTTGACAGTAAAACCAAAGCTAATAAATAACCATATTGCATCATCTTTCCTTGCTACCTTCAGGGAAAACCTGTTTACTTACACCCATGCCTGCCAACTGAAAAAATATTTGGGTTCTTGAATGACATATAAACTTTAATCCAGGTTGGCAATCGCTGGGTATTCACTGACTCAGCTGAGTTAACAAATGAATTAGGCATTTTTATTCTTGATTTTTTTACTGCTTTTTCAGTGAATTCAACTAAAAAGAATGATGATGCTGTCTATATTGCCTATACTAATTGTATACAGAGTCTCTATAGTGGCACCATTACAGAAGATCAGCTACAGCCATTTCTATCCTCTGTCAATGTTTTCCTTTCTTTTAGTGCATGAAGGTAGCCAGAGGACAGAACTATCCTTAGACACTGAAATAGTCCTTCCCTGTGATGTCCTTTCAGCTGTGCAGGTAGGGCAACTTGGTGTCATATCAGTGAAATTAAATGAAAGGCATGAGCACAGAAGGACCGAGAAGGTAGTTTCACAATGTGGTTAACCCAAAAAACATGTCTTTGATTCCTGAGAAACATGTAAGATGAGTAATATTATGTACGCATTGATGGTACTACTACTATGGTTGATGTTACTGCATTACCCTATTCTCTTAGGTTCTGTGCAGACACAGAACAAGTTGGTCCCTGGCCTCAGGCAGCCTGCATCTACTATAAAAAAAAACACAAAAAGACAGAGTTAGACAGAGGATAAGAAAACACTGAAACTATACTGGTCAAAACAATAAGCCTAAATTATTGCATGTCTGCAACCTGGACCTTGAGAAGCCTGGAAATGTCCCAGACAAGAACTTCAAGGAGGGGCTGAAAGCAGGAAACTTTTGTGGAGTCTTTCCCAACAGTGAGGGCAAAAGCAGGCATGCACCTAATAACAACTCACTGTTAAAGAAAAGCTGGTGCCATAGGTTAGATGGGAACAGTAAAAAGTGCTTTGATTTGAGGATAAGCACTTTAGGTTTGATGTGACAGAGAAATGGGGGTCTAAGGATGTACACAGAGAGCTAACACTTTCACATGTGCACAAAAAGCAATCTTACATCAGCCTCATGGGTAGGTGTCAGCAGGGCAAGACCGATTTTGACAAGACAAGAAAAAGGTCTCAATAAATGAGACAACCATAACATGAATGAGAACTTCTGTTTTGTGAGCAGACAAAGAAAACTCTATCCTGGACATGTTATGCAGGGGGAATTAGTGAAAAAAGAGGTATGAACTAGAAATGAAGATACAGAGGAGCCTGATAGACGTTCAGGTATAGCCAAAGTGACAGGCAGAGAGATGACATCTGCCACAACATCAAAGAGGAGGCAGAGAAGGGTTGGGCTGCAAGGGGGAGGCTGTTGGCTAATCATCTATGAGAGGAAGGCAGGCAGACATACTAATATTTTAGTTGCCAGTGATAAATGTTTTAGAGGTTAGAAGTGGATGTGACAATCCTAAAAGAGTATCACCAATTGCATAGAAATAAATGGTATTTGCTATGTATCTGAGAAGCCAACATAACCACAAAACAGAGCACATACTGTATTCTAACTCAAGTTTAGTCAACTGTCTTGTTGCAGAGGGGCAAGGTATCTCATCTTTGATTTCTAACAGTTATTTCCATCTCATATTAGCCTATTTTTAGACTAAGTGGGTAAAAGGTTTTGCTTCCAAACAAAAATAATATGGTCTTAAGGCAGATCCCTGGGATGGCCTGTTGCTAACCTCCTCCTATTTGGAGAAACAGCCATTCACTCCAGCTTTTTGTTTACTTATTTGCTTGTTTTCCTTACATACTCAATGTTTAATTCATAGCAAAACCCATGTTTATTCATCCTCTTTAATCATCTTCATTTTGTGAGAGAGCCTGTTGAAAAACTACAGAAACTATGCTTTTAGGACATCTTTACCTGCTATTTCAGCTTTTAAAAAGCCTGCAAAATAAAGCATTTTTCTTCCCCTTGACAAAGGCTGTGTTGGTCTGGCTTTCTATCACAGTGTACTGCAGTTCTGTTCTCAGACTGACTTCTCTCTAAATTTTCTACTTTCTGTCTTACACATTGCCCCAGAAAATGTTTCTAAAACACTGACATTGCTCAGTTGTGTGGAGTTACACCAATAATTAATTTGTCCTAGTTTAAAACTGATAGTAATTTCAGAACGTGGCAGAGGAAAAAATTTCCTTACTAGTTAGCTTGCATTGGAAAATTTACAAACTTACTGAAGAAAACATCACTTGTCCTACGTTACCATTAAATATTAAAAAAGCCATATTTTCTTCTTTTGATCCTGAAACGTAGTTATCGCTTTTAGTTGTTTTTACAAGAAATTATGACAAACTAACTAAACCACTTGTTTAACCAAGTGAAAATTCACATAACCTTATGCCACTGAACTAGAAATTCCTAGTTGAGGTCCTACCAAGGCAGATACGATCCATTCAGTGCTTTTTTCGCTCTTGAACCTGAATTCTCTCTCTTCAAATCATATTACAGCTGGTAACAGTAAGTGCGATGTTAAAGCTCAGAGATCAGAGTACGTTCCTTCTGCATCTGGATTTGGAGACACTCTACTGAGAGCCTGGCATGGGGAGAAGCTCTCTCCCTCTCTGAGGACACTCAGAGCCAAGGGCTCCTTTCTTGGCTCTCCGCTGAGATGACTGCCTACAGTTCTGGCCCTGCCTATGCAGCACACTCGTGTCGTTGGCCAGTGGTTCTGGTGATTCTGCCACTGACATCATATGAGCAAATATTTTATCAGTCCCTCTTTAGCCATGAAAATGAAAAAGAAGTGGTAAAATAAGAATTAGATTCTTACCACACACCCCCCATTTAATAAATACATAAATTAATTAGAGAATAAAATCAACTAACTCGATCAACCCAAATATGACTTCTGGATTTTAAAAAATACTTTATTTTTTGGCAGTGTACATATTGAAAAATTAAGATATTCAGACACCAAACTAAAACTAGTGTTAAACTTTAGCAGCAACAGCAAACTGAAGAAAGAAAAGAGTATATATGTAAAACTTGTGTATGTATTTCAGAACTATAGTAACAAAGAAAAAGAAAAGGAAGAAGCCATTGAACTATCAACTTGATATTAACTGAGGGTTGCACTAGCATTTTCTAATCTGCATATTTCAGATTGCTGATATCAGCATTATTCCAAGATGCATTGCAGATATTTTTTCATGTCCTGTAAATCAACTTTGTACCAAATGCTGAGTTTATGATTAAT
Organism: Phaethon lepturus; assembly: GCF_000687285.1. Lineage (NCBI taxonomy): Eukaryota > Metazoa > Chordata > Aves > Phaethontiformes > Phaethontidae > Phaethon > Phaethon lepturus. The sequence goes on from NW_010522704.1 coordinate 13,864, forward strand.
TTATTCTCTGTATCTTACCAGTGACCCAAATACTTCTTTTTTTTCTGCAAGATTAATATCCTTAGGCTGATTCTTCACAGACTATGTTTTAAAACTGAAAAATATCTGACATGATGTAGAGTGAAAGATTAGCTTCTCAAGTACATCACCCTACTCTGCTTCCCTTCCCACCCTTGTGGTGAAAAGAGCCTTTGTTCTTTGGCCAAGAGCAAAACAGACCTTTTGTTACACCTAAATGACACATTACATTCGACTGCAGCATATTTATCAATAACTAGGTTTGAATTCTCAGGGTTCACATGTGCACCTTTTATAATAGACTAACTAGAGTCTTCCACTGGCAATTCACACATGCTTTTCCTTCATACCCTGCATCAGCATCAATTTTAAACATTTTTTCCATGAATAACAGAAGCCTGACTTACTCTAAATTTGTCCTGCGTCTCTTAAACTATTCCAACTGTGGCTACTTCCAATTTCCTTCATGCCAACACTCAACAGTCACTAGTGCAGCATCCCTGATTCCCATCCCCCAGTCCTCAGTATTACCTTCACTTTCCCACCGGGCTCCCCAACTTCAGTTCTCCAGCTCCCTCACCCCAAAACTGAAGCCCTTCTAGAACTGCCCTGGCAATCAGAGTCCTCCCTCTCATGGGTCTAATAGGTCTTGCCCTATTTCTTGGGCAAGGTTTGCATGGGATCTGCAAGTCTCAGCACTGCATGGGTATGGCCTGGGCAGCTGCCCACAGCCACCTCCCCACCACTGTAGGTGAAGAAAAATGGATCGTGTTTCCTCCCTCCCTGTCTCCATCTATTCCCCACTCGCTGTCTGGCTCAGAGGAGTTTGTTCTCCTGGGGTCCGCAAAGAACACAGAAATGCCTTTTGAGGGGCACTTCCCTCAAAAACACACGCCAACTGAAACCTGGATCACCAGAATTTCACCTTCAAGGCAGAGGGAGAAGAAATGGCAGTGGCTCGAGGGATGAAGGTGTTGACAGCTTCTCCTGGCAGCTGGAGCTCCCACCAGGCTGCTGGGCAGGTGTTTGACGGGACTAACACCCTCTTTGATAGAGAAGCAATGTCAGGAACAAATAATTATGTTAGAAGCCTGTACTGCCAGATTGAAAGGCAGGGGAATTATCAGGCAACTGACTGGCACGTAGCTGACCGAGAAGTCTGTAGCGGCTGTGCTTTTTTCAAAGCTCTGAAGAAGTTGGTTTACATTAAGAAGAGTGATTGCATAGCAGATGGCTAAAGAATAACCTGAGAAAACAAGTCTTGGTCTCCACAAGGAATTTGGCACAGTCTGCATAATTCATACCTGCATAACTGGCCATACGTGCCTTCCTGCCCCTTCCCCTGGCCATGCGCAGTAACATCGCAACAGTCTTCCTTCGTTTCTTACTGGAAGTTAAACTTCTTTCAGGACTGGTGAAGCACTTGGGTAATGCCTGTCTTCGTCATTACTGAATATATTCAAATAACTATTTATCCAAATCACTTTGAGTCTGGACATAATTTTTTTTTTCAAATGCCAAAAATACTCATGAAAAATTATCTATTTTGAAAGTACCAGAGGTGAAGAAACACTAAAATTTATAGTGGAGAGCAGTACATCTCCATAATTAGAAACACCTAGTTTTACCTCTGAAACAGAAAACTCAATTCTGGAAAAGGAGGAACCCAAGCACTTGATACCAATCTTATTCCTGTTGCCAGGAATGTTCCTGTTGGAGTTTTGACTAATGAATTATAGTCACAGCCACAATAATTTCCAGTTGCCCCTGGATTTCTCAGATGGGCTTGGCAACTCTGAGCGAGCCACGCCGGGGGAGCTTACTTCAAGCACCACCTAGTGGACCTATCTTAAAAAAAACAAAAAAAAAAGAAAAAAGGCCATTAGCAAAATATTTTACCTTTTGAATGTAGGAATGGTAGCTGTCAGTCTCCGTCTTTAAATGTTGCTATTTGCTCGTTTATTAACAGCTCTGAAAAACACTAAATTAATAAAGGTGAGAAAATGCTAGTCTGTAAAGCTATTCCATGTACAAAATTTGGCTCTTACTGAGCCTCAGCATAGGACATTCTCTTGCCAACCCATTAGACCCAAAACATTAAGAGAGATATGTCCTTTAATGATCAGAATTCCCAGAGTAAAAGAAAAAAAGTAACTTCTGCTTTAAGTGAAAACGAGTGAGAAAGAATCACAGAAGCATTAAGGTTAGAAAAGGCCTTTAAGGTCATCAAGTATCACCATCAATCCAACACCACCCTGCCCACTAAACCATGTCCCAAAGTGCCATGTCCACAGGTTTTTTGAACAACCTCCAGTGATGGTGACTCCACCACCTCCCTGGGCAGCCTGTTCCAGTGCTTCACTACTCTCTCAGTAAAAAAATTTTTCCTAATATCCAATCCAAACCTCCCCTGGCACAACTTGAGGCCATTTCCTCTCATCCTACCACTAGTTAATTGGGAGAAGAGACCAACACCCACCTCACAACAACACCGTTTCAGGTAGTTGTAGAGAGCCATAAGGTCTCCCCTCAGCCTCCTCTTCTCCAGACTGAACAACCTCAGCCGCTCCTCATAAGACTTGTGCTCCAGACCCCTCACCAGCTTCGTTGCCCTTCTTTGGACACGCTCCAGCACCTCAACGTCCTTCTTGTAGTGAGGGGCCCAAAACTGAACACAGGATTCGAGGTGCGGCCTCACCAGTGCCGAGTACAGGGGCACAATCACTTCCCTACTCCTGCTGGCCACACTCTCTCTGATACAGGCCAGGACGCTGTTGGCCTTCTTGGCCACCTGGGCACACTGCCGGCTCATGTTCAGGACTGAGATGTCATGATTTTGATAATGGAAAATAACTAACCAAAGAAAGAAGGTACTTCTAATCTTGTTCACTGGTCAGTAAAATGTGGCTATATAATTATGTAAATATATAATTTTTAAAATGTAGTATGTTACGCTTGGAGACACTTGATAGGCCTACTATCTGAGCAATTTCCTAAAATAAAAAATAATATAACATGAATCAATACAATAAATTTATAAATACTTTCATTGATTTGTTGATTTAACTTAAGTATGGAGGGATGGTTACTTATTTTAAATTCCGTGTTTGATCTGAGCATTGCATCATAACATATATAATTAATACATTAAATATCACCTATGAAGAGCATTTTTCAGCAAACCTTCAGACTGATTGTTGCAGGAAATTGATATTTGATTGAAAATATTAAAATACTGAGATCTTTAAAGTGATGAGTTGTCAGCCTAAAGTAAACTGAGTTTGCCCTGACTCAGGACTGGGACCAAACCTTGAGGACCTGAGTACTTGTGCCGTGTCTAATTAGGGGGCTAGCCAGTGAAGACGTTGCAATTAAGATTAGGGGATAGAGATGGCCATGATAGGGCAACTAAAGTATAAAACAGAAAGAATACTGTGAAGTGTCAACAATAAGAGAAAGTACTGTCATGCGGTCAGCATCGCCATTTATGAGATGCAGTTAGTGATGGCTGAAAGATCAAAATAGTGGCAAACAGAAATTAGTGAAAGAACTGAAAGCAGAAACCAGTGCTCACAAAAAATAGTCCTGAGGTCTCTGCCCTGCAGAAACTTTTGAGTGGACTAGAATTAATGGTGTTGATCCAGGAGCTGATCAGATATTTGATTACTTAGGTTAATAAAAAGCCTCAAAAAAATGGGCAGTTTCTGTGTCTGGAGTGAAATAGAAGGATGTAGAAAGGATTGTCTATCTCTCTTTGACAAAGCTATTAAAATAAACAAGGATTCACAATAGCCAATGGGTAATGGGTTCCATTATGCAATTAGTTCAGTCAGCTATATTTGATATTTATTTACTCAATCAATATTTAGAAAAAAAGCTCTTAGTTCTAACTTTTGTACATTGAAAGTATTTCTCACCCATTTTACACTAAACTCCCAGTCTAGATTTAACTTGCTGTTTTACAGCAAGGTATGACTGAAAATAGCTCAATTCTTGTATGGAATACAGAGCTACAAGTAGTGATAAAGAACAGATGTTTGTCATTAATGAGGAAATGTAGTTACTTTTAGTTGACTGAATGGAAATTACCAAAGTACTATGTACTAATCATCACAATTTTATCTTTTTTTTTGAAATTACCTTATTTTGGACTGTATGTAGAACATTACAAGATATTTCTGCTTTGAAGAAGAATTTAAGTTGCACTCTTCCTGCAAATAACAATGGGTGAATCACACTTTGCTGCCTATTTGTTCATGGTATTCTTTTGCAAATATTTGGATATTAAAAAAATATAAATGACATATTTATTTTGTGCCTAATTACATAAATAACTTTATACAGGGGATGCTGAGTGGTTGTGCTGACAAAGTAGGTGTAGCGCTTACATATTTCAAAGAAAACAAAACTTTCTCCAGATTGGCATTAAATATTTTAAAGTGATGCAAATACAAAATATCAAATGTTCTGATTCATAGGTCTCCTTCTCCCACATACTGTGGCCAAGGAAATAGTCAAACAGAGAAATGAACTAAATTATATCAGCCTTTGGTGATTAATTCTTTTTATTTTCATACTGATAAAAGGGTGGGTGGCTGGGTAAATTGTAAGGATGCAGACCTGATACTGAATATATATCATAAAGCTGCCTTCTGCAGCTTCTTTATTTTTGAGGGTCGAATTCAGCCTGGTGTCAATGGGTACAATTTCACTGACACTGTACACTGGTATTAGGGTTGAATTTATCCTCTTGCATTGTTCAGGGAGAATCTTTCTCATGGTTTTTTGTTCAGTGAAAGACCATGGCACTCAAAGTACACAGAGTAAAATGGCAGCCTTCCTGGTCAGTCAGAACCATGCTTCAAAGGACTCAGAAACTCTGGCTTGCATCTACATCAGGATTTATTAACAAGACTTCAGTATCCCAGAGGTTGAAGCTTTTAAGGAGATATGTGCAGTATGTCATCCAAGGACAAAGATAGTTACCATAGTTCATTGTAAAAAAGTTTGATTCTAAAGAGCTTATTCTCCAAATTAGAGTATTTCTTAAATAAACAATGATGACAATATAATCTACATAATCATGCATAATGTGATGATATAAAGTGATATATATAAAATTAGCATATACGTTAGTAGAGGAATATGATACAGATGCAAAAAAAAGGTAATTAGTGCAGACACTTTTAAGGCAACTGTCTCTGAGGAACACAGTTCTTCACTTACTGCCTTATTGCACCATTACTTGGTGGGGGTTTGTTTGACTTCCTTGGGAAAAAAGAAGTGTGGAGAAATAACCCAAAATATAAAAGTATGGCCTGAAAAATACTTCTGATAGGAAGCATACCATACTGGTTTAAATTACATTTTATGGAACACAATGGAGATTTAGGTAGGTGTTGTAGACATTAAACACTCAAATAAATAATGAATTTTGTCAACATCCTATAGTTATATAAATGGTTTAAGAACATTTTCAGAGGACTCATCTTGCATAGACGTATCTGTATAGGTAGCAGGGTCTAGACACAGGTACAGAGTTTGGCAAGAGGGATTATTTTAACTTTCTTAGGATGTGTCAGAGCAAAGTGGTTTGGAGCTAGCACCAGAGATATCCTTCCAGTTGTTTTTCTCCTGGTTAGCAGCTAACATCTACAACATTATGCTATATGCCTTCTGAATCTAACCACAAACAAACTACATAGCAAAAAATATCTAGGAAAAAAAATGGAAGCATCACTGACAGTAGGATTTTAGAAAGTTTTGTAAGGTTATAAAACTGATATAAATTTTCCAAGTTTAGAAATCAGGTTAATGGAATGGGATGTAGAATGGATGCTGGGAACAGAGCCAAAACCGTCATTCTACCAAAGAGAAAACTTGCAGGACTTCTTGAGCAAGAATGGAAAACTCAGAACCCTTTGCAAAAGACATGAGCTTCTCCAACTTCTGAAAAAAAAAATAGTAAATGTTTTAGGGGGGAAAAGGAAAAATACACACTCCTGTGACATGACAAGACCCAGGCAGTAAAAATAGTCTATTTATCTAATGAGATAGTCAGAGTGCATGAGTGAAAATGCCGCAGTCACATGTAGAACATGACTTCAGAAAGGTTTACATGTATTTTCCACCAGACTGAACAGAAAAATATTAATAAGGTGGTAGAATTGTGTATCCTTTCCATAACCTATTTAATCCTTTTTCCCAAAATAAGTGCTAAAGTAAATTTACGGCACGGGTGACTGTCTCAGCAAACGCACATCATGTCTCTTTGATATAGTAAACTTTGTTTTAACTACAAAGATATTCTTGAATCTAATGTCAGAGATGGGAATCACACAGTTTGTCTTTGAAATAATTACGGAATCCAGTTCATGACAATTTTTCTTAAACATCAGGAAAATTATAAACTTAAAGAATAGCATTCAGTGCATATTCCCAGGCAAGCAGGTTACTATGTGAGGCTCAGCACCTAAAATGTTAGCTGTATGTGCATTTACCTGCAGCTCATCAAAGCCAAATCTTGAAACAGGAATGAAACACGTTAGCAGCTGTGCTGGAGTACAAATGTCACCAGTTAAATGGAACTAGAGAAGCTTTTCTTACTTTTCTTACTTTTCTTACAGGTCACCTAAAAATATTTGGGCAAACAGCATGGTATCTGAGCACTGTCTGTACAATAGTCCCATGCTTTTTCTGGTGCGGCGTATGAAATAACCTGAAGCAGGGTGGGAACAGGCCATGGGCTGCTGTCTGCAGTGCTCTTTAAGAAGCAGGAGTGTGTGTGTTTTAAAGCCACATGCAGGAATTTCTGCTTTTTCAAAATTAGAAAATTGTTGGTTTTCCTAGATGTTATATAGATCGCTAATGAACTGGGAAAAATATGGTCTTAAAAGTACTATGATGTGGGCCAGAAGTACCCCAGCTACAGAGACTGTGGCCACTGTGTACTGGGTTTGTGTGGCAAGGTTTTGGTAGCAGCGGGGGCTGCAGGGGTGGCTTCTGCAAGATAGAGCCAATGCCAGCCGGCTACAAGATGGACCCACCTCTGGCCAAGGTGCCATCAGTGACGGTGGCAGCGCCTCTGGGATAACAGAGTTAAGGAGGGGTAAAAGAAAACAGCAACAAAATCTGGAGAGAGGATCGAGAATATGTGAGAGGAACAGCCCTGCAGACCCCCAGGTCAGGGCAGCAGGAGGGGCAGGAGGGGCTCCAGGCGCCGGAGCAGAGGTTCCCCGGCAGCCCCTGGGGAAGCCCATGGTGAGGCCGGCTGTGCCCCTGCAGCCATGGAGCTCCACGGGGGAGCAGATCTCCACCTGCACCCGGGAAGGGCCCCACGCTGGAGCAGGGGGATGCCCAAAGGAGGCCGTGACCCCATGGGAGGTCTGTGCTGGAGCAGGGTCCTGGCAGGACCTGTGGATCTGTGGAGAGGAGCCCAGGCTGGAGCAGGTTTGCTGGCAGGACTTGTGACCCCGTGGGGGACCCACACTGGAGCAGTCTGTTCCTGAAGGACGGCACTCCTTGGCAGGGACCCAGGCTGGAGCAGTTCGTGAAGAACAGCAACCTGTGGGAAGGACTTACGTTGGAGAAATTCATGGAGGACTGTCTCCCGTGGGAGGGACCCCAGGCTGGAGCAGGGCAGAGTGTGAGGAGCCTCCCCCTGAGGAGGAAGGAGCAGCAGAGACAGCGTGTGATGAACTGACCACAACCCCCATTCCCTGTCCCCCTGCGCCGCTCGGGGGGAGGAGGGAGAGAATTTGGGAGTGAAGTTGAGCCCGGGAAGAAGGGAGGGGTGTGGGGAAGGTGTTTTAAGATTTGGTTTTAGTTCTTTTTACCCTGCTCTGATTTTGACTGGCAATAAAATAAACTGATTTCCCCAAGTCGAGTCTGTTTTGCCCGTGACGGTAACTGGTGAGTGATCTCTCCCACGAGCTTCTCGTTATATTTTCTCTGCCCTGTCCAGCTGAGGAAGGGAGCGAGCGATAGAGCAGCTTTGGTGGGTACCTGGCATCTGGCCAAAGTCAACCCACCACGCACTGGTGGTCTTCTGTAGCAGTGTTTGCTCGTGACCCTACCCCTGGGCTGAAGTCAGGATGAGGGCATTGCCGAGCCTCAAACGTGCAGTTACGATGAGTAACGTTGTACTCCAAAAGGGAGATTGCTCTATGTGGTTAGAAGTGAAGGCAGTAAGAGACATCAATTTTATACCAAGTATGAGTGAAATTTAGATTAAAAAAATAGACTGATGGACAGAGTGGGTTTCAGAGAGAGAATGTTAAGAAATAAAGGGGATTTTTTTTTTTTTAAGACTGTCTTAAGAAGATCTAGTGAGAGAAGATCTGTCAGCAACTAATCATTGTTGCAGACTCAGCCTACTGCAATATGTGACCACATGCTCCCTTAAGCCAAATTGTTAGCACATACTATTATCAAATATATTAATATTTTACATTAGTATATATCTGGAAAAGAGCTTGCCAGCATGGAAAGTTCATCTTACCTCATGCTCCCAGACAATGGAGCCCACCAAAAATAACACACTGGGTAACAAAGGAAATAAAATCAAAGTACCTAGGAGGTGAAATCATCGTTTAAATACTGGAATCTCTTTTTTAAAGACAGCATACACTAATTTAGCTGCTTCACTCTGTTACAGTGTTAACTATTAGCTATTACACTCTGTTTAATTGTCCATCAATTAAAATTTTATTCTATGATTTAAATGCAATTTTGCAGTCCTTTCATACAATGTTTTCCTCCAAACTCTTCTGTAAGTGGAAGCCTGTATTTCCTCATTCCCAAGAAGTGCATCAACAACATAAACATATCGTACAACTTTATCACTCTTTTGTGGTCAGTGTATTTTCCAGAATGCCTATTGCATATTTCGGAGTTCTCCATTCCATAGATGCTATTGTACTATCCAAAACTACTCAAACCTTGGAAAAGAATGCTTGCTGGAATCTGGGACCTGCCCTGGCCTTCAGCACAGGACTGCATTTCACACAGGGTGCAGAGCATGTGGTTTTTTAGTTACCACTGACTAAATTCTATGTGATAAAGTCTTTATAATACTCCTATTTTTGATAGCTCAGAACTATTAAATCTCACAACAGAAATTGTTTATTTATCTGCACTTGAGCTCTGTTTTTCACTCATTTGTAGCTGTGTTATGATGACTTTTGCCAACACGATGATCTTTCATGCCAGATGAAGTTGGGCAGCCCAGTCTCTTGACCCCAGAGCCAGAGAGTGCAGGTGTAATGCCAAGGTGCAGCTGAAGGTGTGCTAATAACTGGGACACTCTGGAAGGCATGTTCCTCAGCAGTGACCTCCACCTGAGCTTTGACTTTGTCTCATGAGCCATCCACAGACTCTCTCAATCCCAGATAATCATAAAAATATTGGTTGGTGGGGATACCTGGAGGCCACCTAGTCCAGTTCACTGGTTGAAGAAGGTCTTTCACCAATGCTAGATCATAATCCACTGTTTTATTTACTTTTAACATATTTTTAAAGCAGTAGAAACCGAAGAACACTAGTAGCATGTATTTTCTACTTATTTAACCTTTTTGAGCTGTTAGGATACACTGAGAAACACAGGCATCATGTTATTTACAGTTTGTCTGTTGCCTGGTATTAGTTTCTAAGAGTCTTGGGGCCACTTTCTACCTGTAGCCAAGACCTGACAAACCACCAGAGTGCAGTGACAGCCTCTGAGATGTAGGAGAAAACAATGGTTATTTGGACTTGGTCTTTTTTACACTTTACTGGCTAAGAAAAGAATCCTTGATATATTTTCTGAGTGCATAAGAACTTGTGTCTTAAATTTCAACCATTTTCAAAAAAGTTATTACCATAACAGTTTCCTAATTTTTAAAATACATGTATTCTTCTGGTTTTGTTCAGTGAAGCTGAAGGGAAAAATGTATCTCAAAAGGGCAAATACAGTCACTCTTTTGCCCTTTAAGTTTACCATTGAGGTCACTACTCTTAAAGCAGTAATGGAAAAATCCAAAAGGTTTTGCTGAATGTAGCAGGAAAGACTTTGTTTAACCATGAAATCAGTAGGACCATATCAAAGGGAATTCTCCTCCTCCTGAGCTCTGTTGTAGTCTAGAGCTACATTTCTAGAAGGGCCCCAAGACCTTTTCAGGGTCATGAGCACACATCCGTTGGGTATGCGTTTCCAATAACCACAAGGAATTGTAGTCCTGAAGAGAATGTTACTGTTGCTTTGCACTCCATTGTCTAGTGGCTTAGACATAGCTCCGTCTGCACCAATTCTGCAAGTCATGCACATGGATGATGCAAATCTTCAG